>NC_030430.2:20772726-21060226 GCF_001660625.3 Ictalurus punctatus
TACAACCACATCTCTGTCTCACTGTCACACTAGTTTAAACACTTAAAAGTCTTTTTATGAGATTCATTTCAGATGTCCATTTTCTCGCCCACTGGTGAGATGTGTCCGGGCCTGCAAGATGTAGTTCTGCTGGATTTGCAACCTCCTGCTAAGTGTGTCAGACATCTTAGCAGCTGCAAAAGACAGAAATCAGATGCTGAGATCTACTTGCCAACTTACAGACTTTGTTGCTAGTAAATAAAGTTGCTAAAGGCATTTTAAATGCCTTTAGCAACTTTATTATTTAAAATAAAAAAAAAGCCTGCCATAAAATCTTGTGACTTTTTGAGCAGATTGACTCACAACCAGTGTGTGAAGCCTGACAGAGTTGCGCTTGTGTGAGTCAAACTATCACTCACTGATCACCATTTTTCCTAATGACCAATTACTGATCATAATTGTTCTTAATGACCAATCACTACTCACCATTGTGATCACCACAACACTTGGTCTACCTATTCTCTGACAAAATCCTACTGGTGGTTCCAGAGCTGGTGCATGCACGTTTAGTTCCTTAAGTGGATAACTAATGTTTTTAGCTTCTTAAAGGGGTTCTACTAGGAGAATTTTGGACAAGGGAACTCCCTCTTACCGAGAACCGTTCTGCAGAAGGGCTTGCATGGAAGGACAAAACAAAGAACACTTTAGGCAGTTAGGTGGAAACCTTTGTGTGATCTCCAACCATGAAAGTACCGGTCCTCAGACTGCAGATTTGCTTCATCAGGGCTTTGGGGCTCAGTTTGTGATCATTTGGTTACTATGGGAACAACTTGAGCAATTTTATTTGTAGCTTTCTTCCCCATTACTGTCTTTAAAATAAGTTTAGGGAAGTTTGAAGAAACAATTATAGAAATAATAAATAGCAGATACATTGCAAATTGTAAGGTTAATGCTAAGAAAATTTCCTTTGATCAGCTATGCACTTTGTAGAAATAACTAAATGCATTAAAACATGTTTATCTCATTTTGCATGTGAACATTGTCCACGACTTTGCCGTGTCTATGACTTTGATGTCTTTGCTGTGTATAAACGCAGAACAATGTGACTTTAGATGGTAAAATATGTTCTCCAAGCCAGAACTTGTAAAGTCCTCAACGTGTGCAATTATGTTTATGCTGCTCATTAGTAACCTCCCTTATGTGATTACGGAATGTTTCAAAATGTGGGCCACATTTGAAAAGGTTTCCCTTGTTTCCTAAACAAGCCCAGATACCGTGTCAATGGAAAAACAGTACTTGATACTTCACCATAACTACAGCAATGATAAACACTTTATATATTTCAGTAACTGCTTTCCAACGAGCGTCTGCATGGGGTGTTGTGTGATTCAGGCTGCTGTGGAGAAATCCGAGGTGACCAGAGCGAATGGTATGTTCCTGTTTGTAACATATCCTATTCCTGGCTCTCTACTGTCTCTTTGTCATCCACTTGTAAGATGTTGGTCCTGGACGGATTGTTGGAAAAGCAGCACGCGTAGTTTAAAGTGAGAGGATGCAGGGGAGCAGAGATATTTTTAACACGAGACCCCATTCCCCTTTCATACTCCCTGTTTGCCTTTCATTCCTACTTTCCTACACATCTCTGTTTGTAAGATGTGCTTCCTGTCTTATGAACACACACACACACAATTCTCTGAGCATGATGAAGAAATAGGCCCTGCTGAGTTAAATACAAATCTTCAATGATTTAGATGCCAGTGGAGAATAAGCTTATTCCAGGGACAAATCTCTGTTTTAATGCTTGTCTGTCTTTGTCTCTTTCTCAGCTGCTCTATATTAATATCCATTCCACATCTGGTCAAATCACCTATGCTTCCCTGCAGATATATTCACTTCTCTCTTTCTTTCTTCCCTTGCCACCATCCAACCCACTAACATACCTCCTGCTCTAATGTGTCTAATTGTTTTTAGAAAAAACAAGAGAAAGAAGACGGTATATGGAATGCAGTCCTTCAAATTGCATCTATATTTGTCAGATGTAAACTTTCCTGCATGTGACTTAAATAAAAGATGTAGGCCACGAGTTGAGGAAAAGGACTTTCTCTGACCTTTTGGGCATGTTTCGTTGCTGTACTACAGAATGGTGTTTTTTAATACAAAGGTTCCCCATCGGTTTCTGCTGGCAGCCACACTGAGCTGTCGTCCCTAGAGGAGTCCTCAAAATAGAGGACTGCCAAACATTTTCATGAAATAGAGAAACAAATTTCAGTGAAGTGCAGACAGTTCTGCAAGCTCTCATGGCTTAACGGTTTGGCCCTTGGACGATGGAAAAAAAAAGCAGTAGCAGGGGGGGTTCCAGCTGCGGCATCTTAGTGGAAGATGATTGGCTGCTTTGTGAGGACGGGAGGCCTTGGTCTCTTATGCAACAGGCTAATGCTTTACTGCGAAATGTGAGGATGTATACTGTTCCTCTTGACCTTATGGGGAAATCCACGGCATACTCTATGTGCTTGCGGTGAAGTTAACCTTTGGTCCAGCTTTAGGATAGCACAGGGCTGGAGAACTTTGTGTGTATTGAGTGCATTGGCTCAACGTTCTGGAGAGAGATTACATTTTTGTAGCATAAATACAATAAAGATGACTCTTTCAGTGGTGTAGCTCTGGCTCTAGCTACCAAATTATGAAAGTTAAAGATATCTTGAAGGGTATTTTGAAAGGTACCTTCACTGGGTCTTCATAACACATTGATTAGCATTGTGTAATTCTTATATTTCAAGCAATGCTGGAGATTTGTGTAACAGTTGTCTCACCATTCAGACCTCTAGCGTAAACTATAGGGTCTGGTACCTTTGGACAGTGAACAAGGCAACATTGACAAAAGGAGGCCATTTTAAACACTGATAAACCACAGACCTTTTATATATTGCCCTCTAGCTGGGTGGCTGTGGATCAGGTGGTAGAGCCGGTTGTCCACTAATCGTAGGGTTGGCGGTTTGATTCCCGGCCCACATGACTTCACATACCGAAGTGTCCTTGGTGAATGAGACACAGTATAAAGCACGTTGGATAAAAGCGCTATATAAGACCATTTAGCTGGTTTTTGGATTTTTTGGATTTGCCCTTTCACTGTGGTTTGCACATTGCATGATCTTTGCCTGTTTTGAGATGACCTTTCTTGCCTAACAATTTGGCTTTGTCTCGCCTACCTTATCTGACACCTGTCGGCAAATTTATGAGATTATCTTGCCAATGACTGTTTAAAAAATTACTTTTAAAGACAGGATTCCCTGTATGGTCCAGCAACTATGTCTTGCTGTGAAAAGCTCAGTGTCGTGGTGTTAAAACTTAACTTTGTGTCCTGCTAGAAACAAGAAGTCAGGTGAGCTAAACAGATTCCTGTTTTAATGATGCTGACGATTGTGGCTAGAAAATTGTACTATAGATACACTTGTGGCCTGTGGGAGGGGCTTCTGAGACTGAGAATAATGTACGTGTAATGGCAAAACGTCTAAGATAATACGGTTTTTAAGTAGCATGTGACTTTATTTTTTACATGAAAGAAACAAGACAATGGAGGTGTTTATTATTATGGATTGATTTATCTTGTAAGTCATTTTCTTTCCTGACGGCATATTCGCGACGCTTTCAGAAGTCTTCTATGTCAGCGTATATTATAGGAAGTGCATTTACTGTATCTACTTTATGTAGGAGAATTGCTGATGGTTCATTTGCATTAAGAAATATAAAGAAGCCCAGTTCATGTACAATGTCACATATTGAATGGCAGCTGAATAAATGATTTTCATACTGCATGCTCAAACTAAAATAGTAATCAAGTGTGCATTTGCAACACTACAATGAGGCAGTATGTACATGTATAGCTTTTACAACTTAACTTCTTTAATACGCTCTTATGCCAACTTATGCCGGAATGTCCTGTGTGCACGAAAAGGCTAGAAATTATACCGTTACCATATACCGTATAACGATAAGTGCGGCATCTTCACTATAAAGATCTCCTCAGGCAAAGACCAAGTCACGTACAAAACAAAACATACATAATATCTCCTCATGAATATTGACAAGTCTGTCATTTATACCATTCTCATGAATGTCCTATGTAGCTTGTAAACAAAGTGTTGCCAAGCTGGCATGTAAAAAAAAGAAATGTGTGTTGTGTATCTTTGTGATTACTTATCTTTCATGTAGATGTCCCTCACTGACATCCCCTTGGATTTAGTTGCTATGGCAGTGTGACGTAGATATAATCGAGAGCCATGGCAAAGAATAAAAATGGGAGTTTGATAAAGGAGCCAAACAGATGCTGTACACAATCAGTGTGTGTGTTCGGTCACTTCATATTCAAATACTTAAAAAAAAAATATGCATGATGATGATGATGATGATGATGATGATGATGGCTCTCAGGAACAAAGAGTTGAATTGCTTTACTAATCAGCCAGGCAAAGAAGCTACATTGTTTTGTGTCCTCTACTCTTCCCCACAGCAGCGGGGAACAAAGTATTTAAACTCTATACCGGGAGCCAAATGTCGGGAACTAGTCAATACGCATAAACAGAATGTCAACATCATAACCCACATGATTATGATTACATTCTAAGATGTTCTAAGATTACATTCGCACTGGCTCGTGCACACAGGCTTCAGAGATCTGTAACATTATCTCTACCACATTGCGTGCACCATTTAATGTTCAGTGTACGTGTCTCCTAAGCTCTCAAGTATTTGCTTAAGAGAGGGCAAATGAAAAGCAGAGCTAGTTTCTTTCCCTGAAGATGCCTGGGACGTGTAGACTGTTGACCAGAAGTGGCCTTTAAAGCACACTGACCATGAAGAGTGGTGCCACAGGAGGCTGCGCAATCTGCACCTCGTAGCTCTGGATGTAGAAGGAGAGAGAAAAAGGACAAGGGCTCAGGTGGTGTGGCTTAAATCAGTCTGCGGTTTGTTGTCAATTTGACTGTTGCCCCACTGTGGTGTGAGGTTTATGATTTGTAGCTTAATGTGGTGAATTTAGCTGTAGGCAGTAGCCAGGAGGTGAGGAGGCAGGCTGGCTCTGCTGCTCTTCAGGAGATATGGGTGCTGCTTATGATCATAAATGTAATTGTCCAAGTTGACACACACACACACACACACACACACACACACACACACACACACACACACACACACACACGCACACAAACACACAGCCTTCCTGGATTCATTCTGGTCTCATCACTGCAGATGGCTCCTCAGTACCATCTGGGTCTCCAATGCTACTTCACAAATCCAAAGCTACAGTGGGCTTAAACACACACACACACACACACACACACACACACACACACACACACACACACACACACACACACACACACACAGGTTACTGGTGGGCTTTGGCAGCCCTTTCCCATCAACAAGAGGTGCTGGTGCTAGTTCTGGATCTGGATCCTGTACCATCTGGATCTTGGTTTCTTTTCCTTCTCAAAGGAGTTGATATGATGGCTGTCAAAATTGCTTTACAGTGGTGCTTGAAAGTTTGTGAACCCTTTAGAAATTTCTATATATCTGCATAAATGGCCAAAAACATCATCAGATTTTCACAAAAATCCTCAATGTAGACAAAGAGAACCCTATTAAACAAATAAGACAAAAAAAAAAAAATTATACTTAGTCATTTATTTACTGAGGAAAATGATCCAATATTTCACAAACTTTCAAGCACCACTGTCGCTCCAGCACCAAAACTCAACTGGCCTGGAACCAAGAAACAATGACACCAGGGGCTTGGATTTTATTTTGTTGGCATGACAACAACACGAACAACTCAAATTACTTTCATAACTGGTAAAGTAGAATATGATGTGGTCCCTGGAGGAACAAATTGTTTAACCGGAACTTTAAATTGGCTTTAAATTGCTAATGCTAATGCTAGGCTTAAGGCTATGCTTCCATTGAAGGAGTACACACTCAAATTAAAATTCTAAAATAAAATAGCGTTCTAACTAATCTCTATAATTATTTTTGCACCGTGTATTGGGAAACTCTGACATCTAATGAGCAACTTGAGTTATTTTCATGGCCAAGTTAAAAAAAATATAAAATCTAAACAGTGCAGCGTTCTTTGAACGTTAGGAATTGCAACTAGTTTAATAGGAGCTACATTGTTTGTGCTATTTGTCACAAATTCCTCTACTGTTTTCATTTGTATTTTGAGCTCATGACATGCACTTTTTGTTTACATTGGCATATGCCTGTGTTTTGATTCTGTCTCTGCCCCTGTCCCATCATTGGTCTTTTATCTAATGTGAGCACCTGTTCTGAATTCAGCCCTTGATTAGTTTGTCTATTTATACCCTTCTGTTCCTTTTTTTTCCCTTTACAAAGTCTTGTTCATTGCATTTCTGAGCCTTGTTTCCCATGGTCCTTGTTTTGATTTGCTCACGTGTTTTTTTTTTTTTGTTGTTCATGGATTGTTGTAGTTTAGTTTTCCCTGCCTGTGTTCTGACCACCAATGGACTTCCACAATGATTATTGGATTCACCCAAATAACCATATTGCTGAGTTTATGCATTGTCTCCTGCCCCTCTCTGACACACATTGCACTAATGCTCACTCACCCTGAACCTCAGTGAGGAACTCGTTTGGTTTACTCTCCTCCTCAAGCTGCCACTCAGAAACCCTCATCTGCAGTTTATTTTTAAGAAGTGTCTGAGCTGGTGGTGCAAAATTGAGGCTGAAGTGGTACAATTTCCTTCTTCACTTCCTGGGTTTAGTGTGTCAGTAGTTGTCTCACCCACTTGTACCAAAAACCACAGCAAGATGGTAGCTGGCGTGCCGGGCTCCTGCGGTGGTGTCAGTGGAAAGGAGGGCATCGGCTCCCTGACAGAGATGAGCTCGGAGTGACTCCTGGGACTAGCTGTGCTGGACTGCATTGGCTTTTTCCATAGACCATTACTGCATGACTCCAGTTCAGTTTGGGGTACAGTATTGAGCTTACATTTCCTGCCAGAATGACAACCTGAGGAAAAAAAATCCCCTGTAGGATTTATTCATGCAAAGACTCATGGGATTTGCAGCCCTACCCCATTCTCACTTTGAATTTTTTTAAACAACATCTGGAAATGCAACTGACAGCCACCATGCTGCCCCTGACCCAGCATTATATATCTGAATTGGTGACAGTGTGTAATACACACAAGGACCCCTAGATTAATAAAACTTGTGATGCAACCTGATATTTGACAGTGGTTAAATACAAGAATCTATATTTAAATACTTTAGCTCAGGAAACTATGAAACTCCCTCTAAAAGCTTGTATGTTACTGTGGAAAAGCCCTAAATCCTGTTTTACAGTAGAAATGCTGTCAGAAAAGGTGTCAAAATAAAAACACCCCTGGAACAAAACTGAAACAACCTACTACAGTAGTTAGCTAGATAGTAGGCCTACTTAGGCATTAGACTAATTAGTGTTATATAGCACAGTTAAAAAAAAAGAACCTCTTTAAAATTTGGCTAGTATGGGATGTTCTAGGGATTTTTTTTTTATTGTGGTGTGTCATGTAGATTAAACACAGCCAATTACATACAAAAAAACAGTATGTTGTTTGTTTCTTGTGGGGATTTTGTGACAGCTAATATTGTTGCTTGTGGTTTCCCCGCCTTCTGATGAGACATTTAGTAGCTAAAAATGCTCCTAAAGCTAACTAGTTAAGCACAAATTAAACAATGCAGTATTCAATGCAAAAATCGTTTATTTGCTTTGCATGTTAGGCTATAGACTAGCTTCATTAGCAGATTAGCAGCACAAGCTAACTGTAATAGCTTCATACACTCAGCAGCAACAACAATCTATGCTACTTTCTTTATACATATTTAATAAGAAGTTGCATATGACAAGATAACATGAAACCATGGGTATAGATCCCCAGCACCAACACCACCATTTTTGTGCCATAAATGGGAACTTATTGCAGGTAGGAACTAAAGTTGAGTGCAGAGACTCCGTGTGCCATTCATTCAAGCCAAGCATGTACATAGAAAATATATTTTCTCCTGTTGCTAGTGTGATTGTAGGTGATATAGGAAAGTACTGTATGTAGGTATAATGAAAGTCTGTACACAATGACAGGCCCTGAGAAATCTTTAACTAGTTAACAGTGGTTATCATAGCTCTTTTCTTTTTGCATGATATTTCATAATGACATTAAAAATAGATGGAATGGGAGGAACGGCAGGTTTATTGAACCCTCGTAGCCCTGGATAGAAACCATGCACGCATGCTATCGTCTGTCTAGCTTCTTTAATAAAATCTTTGCAAGTCCCTTCTGTGAAGCATCATCTTCCTCCTCCTTCAAAATACAGCTCAAATCCTATTTTCTCATTTACTGAGTGCTCAGTGCTGTATTACTCTATAGTGCCGGATCCAACCCGTGGACCCAATACTCTAAAGAATTAGTGCTCTTCTTTTGATATGACTGGTTCCTAATTTGGTGTTTTTTTTTTGTTTTTTTTTTTGCAGCTCTGACATTTTGATCTTGCGTGATAGTCTGTCTAGAATAGAGTCTTGTCCTTTCATGAGTAACCCCAATGCTCCAACAAACGGGATTGTTGTTATTTGAGTCTGTCGCATTGTGCAGATCTCAGTTTCCTCAGTTTCCAGTCCTTATGAAATTCACAGAGACATGTCTTTCTGGTGGAGTAGAGACAGAAGAAGGTAGCATATGTTGTTCTTTAGATCTTCGATGACAATGTCAGGCTTATTGTATGGTGATTCTTGGTTGGTGCCTGCACCATGGTAGTTTGTAGTTCACACACAATTAGTGTGGGTATATTCAATCTTGGCTAGTTTTTTGTACATTCACTGGTTCTATGGGTCTATTGTTTTGTCATATTTTACTGCATATTTTGAAGCGAGTTCATATGCATGCTCTATGCTATGCCTCATCTTACTTGAGTCTGTTTCACTCTTCTGTTGTGTTGACGTGTGCTAATTTTGTATCCAGGAGGTCTTCCTCTCTTATGACATCCTTCTCTATTGCTGCACCAGTGTCCTGAGGAACTGTTGAAGGAATGAATAAAGGAAGGGCAGCTAGATGGCTTTATGTTACTTTTATTGCTTGAGACTTTCCTCCACCATCCTGTAATCACTCACACAGCGAGCCTCGGCTCTGAGCCGGACTCATGTAACAACCACAGAGCTGGAGTTAGCATTTCTGAGCTGTCTGGAATTTTAGCAGACTTAAATAAAATGAAGAGTCAGCAAGATGACTTTATATGGGTTTATCCTGGCTCTATACACATGAATACTAAGTCAGACAGCCTAATCAGCACATTTATGGAATATAATGTACCAGCAGGGCCTTCCTGAATATACACTGGTGCTCTGAGTAATTCTTAGGTCGGAGCTTTGTCCATAAGTCACTGCTAAATTACTATCACTTTCAAACTTTCTCTTTCCTCGTTCCCTCATCCATCATCCATCACTTGATGTTAGGGAATGGCGATATCTTATCGTTTGCGATATATCGGTAGAAACCCTACCCACAACAAGAATTAGTCTTCCCGCTATAATAACGAAGTTGATGACGTATTTCTGTGTGCGACGGTCTGTGACCCGTTCACAGCTCACGTGCAGAGCAAAATCAAGTACGGTGGAACGCGGACGTGAATCTGATGAGGAGTTGATCGCTAAACGGGGAGCTACCTTTACAATCTGGAACTTGTTTGATTACAGAAAATCAGTTTTACTTTTAGATCAATGTTTGTGTTTCTGAGGCTCTCAAGATCACAGCTATCACTTGTAGCCAAAAACAGTGGTGCACGGTACTATATTTATATTGTCACTGATATCGTTATCGCAGTAAATACCAGAAAATATCGTGATATAGTTTTAAGTCCATATCGCCCATCCCTACTGGATGTTCTTAGACGTCACTGTGCCCTTAGGTGGAAAATAAATACTGAGAACTTGCTATTTGTAGAAGCTTTGTTAATTCCACTGCATTAGGCACCTTTTCCAGGTTTTATCTAAAAGCAGAGTCACCAACGAGAAAGACCTGTCATCCTGGTGGCCATGTGCTTTAGTATTCATATCAGCATCTTCGGTCATGATTTGGCCAGTGGACAGCACGAACAAGGCACTCAGTGAGGAAAGAGAAGCCCAAAGAAAGAACAGCCAACAGCCAGTACTTGTTAACTGAAAAAGTGCAAAAACCACGTAGGATTTAATCCCCAAATATGGACGAGAGCATAAATATGAGGGCATAATAATACAGCTGTGCTGCTCTTAGGGCAAAAATAAACCTGAGAAATGGCTGTAATCGCAGCCAGCGCTGCTAAATTTACTCGAGTGTGCTCCTGATGCAGCAGAGGAGAGGCTCCGGGCTTGTAGGGTTATTATTTGAGCATTTACTTCAGTCCAGCTCAGTGACCCTGTGTTCCAGGTGCATTGCTCTTGCCATGCAGTTGAACTCAGTCTGCTGGGCCTGTATGAGCCTCACATAGCTCCATTTCCTCTGAGTAGGTGACATATAATCTGAGGGCCAGGTCTGGGTGCAGACGAAGTGCTCTAAAGAGAGAGAGAGTGAAAGAGAGAGAGAGAGAGAGAGAGAGAGAGAGAGAGAGAGATGGGTGTGGGCATGACCAGGCTACTCAGATTGAGTAAATCTACATGCAGAATTCTGTTACACGCATACTTGCTGTGTGTTTTAAGTTAGCGCATGTTTCACAAGGACAGTAGAGCAGGATGTTTGTCTATGTGAATGTTTGTCTGTGTGTATTTACTTGTGCTGCTCAAGGTTAGATATTGGTGCAAAGGCAAAAATCGTGAGTGTGTATGCTTCAGTGAGCTGGACAGCAGTGCATGAGTTTTGGCCAGCGGCCAAATGCAGACTCTATGGCACAGCAAACCGAGAGCTGACTAGGCTTTCAGGTCCCACAAGACTACAAGTCTCTTAGATTCATTATTGCCAACACACACACACGCTCTCTGGCTGAATGGCTGCCTCAGCATTCAATCGATATATGAAACCCGAGACTAAATTCTTCAAAGAATCAGCACCTGAGGGCTGATTATCAAATATCTAGCAACTACATGCAGGTCTAAACACACAAGGGTTAGATGTATAATTTATTTTTATGGTCCTTTGTATATATATATATATATATATATATATATATATATATATATATATATATATATATATATATATATAAAATGTAGTGTGTGTGTGCAAAAGTATACGCACCTTGAGGATGTTTAGTGTGTTTCTTCATCAGTAACAAAACTGTTAGTAGTGAAAACGCCAAAATAATATCTGTTCAGACATTTGAAAACATACACACACACACACACACACACACACACACACACACACACACACACACACACACACACACCACTGCACATTTCTCCTGTCATGTCTGTTCCAACTCCAGAAAGATCTCAGTGCTAGGAAATGGCCTGCATTTCTAGGCGATTCATATGCCACTCTATATAAGGGCCACTCCAGAGACTGTGAGCTGGACGGTCGTCTAAGACCATGCCCAAGCCCTTGAGCTCTCATCTAGAGTGGCATATGAGGCCACTCAGGGCTGTATTCCTAGCACTGAGATTCTTTCTTCCTCAGTTGAGAGGTCACCATGTGTTAGTTGTGACAGACAATACAGCGGTGGTCTGGGCACATCCTGTTGAGGCAGGTGCGTCTGAGGCCTGGGGATTGGAGGCTCCATCCACAAGTGGTGGAGTCCATATGGTGGCGGTTCGGCCAAGTGGAAGTGGATGTGTTCACCTCCGAAGAGACAACACACTGTCTGCTGTGGTTTGCCCTCACTCCTCCCGCACCATTAGGGTTGGATGCCTTGGTACACAGGTGGCCGAGGTCACATCTGTACAGCTTTCAACCGATCGCTCTGTTCCCACAAGTTCTAACGAGAGTTCGCCAAGACCATTTACATCTGCTGCTAGTAACACCTTATTGACCAGCTCGAATATGGTTCTCAGAGATAATATCCCTGCTGGACGGCACTCCCTGGGAGATTCCTGTTCGTAAGTCGGAGAAATTGCTGGTCTGTTTTGGCAGTGACAGTAGAGGTGATGCTGTATCAAAGCAGCACATCTCTAATTGGATTGTGGAAGCTATCTCTATTGCTTATAAGGTGCATGGTCTCGCTATTCCTCTGGGCATAAGGGCTCATTCTACTAGCGGGGGGGTCACCTTCTCGAAAGCTTTATCCAACAGGGTACCCTTACAGGATGTGTGTGCTTCAGTGGGTTGGTCTAAACTGTAACTGTTTGCAAATCAATGTGGCATCAGAGGAACTAAACACATTAGGATGTGATATTATAGGAAAATAATAACTTTTGGATGATAAAACTAACTCTGCTTTGCATCGGGCCGCATCACACCACACTGTCGTCGATTACCTTCCTATAACAACTGGCCCAGTCATGTTTAATTCCATACATAAATATTCCAGTGGCAAGACATGACATATATGGCACATATTTTTTTGTTTATGAGGAAAGTTTTATTCGAGAGGGAATTTGATTGGAACACAAACAACATAACATTGATTTCAAGCTAACACTCTAGTACATTAACTTCATTACATCCTGTTTCAACTCTCATTGTTTTATTTTAAATTCAATATGCCGGAACAGAGAGTGAAAACAACTGTCTGAATACTTATCGACTGCACTGTAACTGCAGCTGCTTCTTGGTGCCAGCGTAATTTTGCTCAGAAAGCTTAGAGCTCAGAACAGGAACAATGAAGAGCCATTAGAGAGAAAATGAGAGGATGTGTGTGTGTGTGTGTGTGTGTGTGTGGGGGGGATGTGTAAGGTGGGATGTATAAGGAGGGAGAGCCCAGCATTAACTGATCACAGGAAGGGATGCAAGCTAAATATGCCTGCCTTTTACTTTTGGCTGTTAATTATCCAATCCACTAACCGGTGTTGTACTTGCATTAGGAAAATGCATCTGTATAATCTGTCCTTGCTCTCAAGCACGCCATTAGAGAAATGAGTTGCCGATGGCCCTGATCGGCCTGACAGTCTAGGACTGGAGCTTTTTTTTTAATCTCTATAATACACATACACTCTGCTCTCTAAGTGCCCCAGTGGTGTCTGAGTGAAAGCAAGAGAGATGCACCTTCTCAGTTATGAACAGTAATACACACAGACATCGCAGATTAGAGAAATAATTCCTGCCATGGATAAAACGTGATTGTTGAATTAATCCACTTTTGCAGTGACATTTTTGGTGCTACTTACATTATATAAGCTTGCAGATCAATATTACATTTAGCAAATCATGTCACATCTCATGTTCCTGGATCGTCTGTGTATGTATGTATGTGCAACACATGCACATTGCTCTATAGTGATATAAGTCAGTGTGTCTAGGCACCTTGCATCATGCCAGAGTGGCAGCTGGATAGTAAAGCCAGCCTAAGGCAAGCTGAGCTCAAAAAAGCTCCTCCATCTCCCCACATCAAACATCCAACCCTGAGTCACACCTCCAGCTTAATTCAAGTGTGTCTCACAGCCATCTGGTAACAAACTAGGAACACTCTCCTAAAAGCAGAAATTAGAGTAGCAATGAAATGAGTAGAATCACACTACAGACTGGGAGTAGATATAGCTGAATAGATAAATACAAAATACTAAATACAAATAGCTGAAATCGTGAAGCTTTTTCATCAAGATATCCATCCATCCATCCATTTTCCATACTGCTTATGTGACACAGGATCGTGATGGAGCATGGAGCCTATCGCAGAGAACTCGGGGCACAAGGTGGGGGACACCCTGGACCATGGGTGCTAACCCATCGCAGGGCACAACTGCACACACATTCACACACTCAATCAGCCTACAGCGTATGTCTTCTGTCTTTGGCCTGGGGCAGGAAAGCAGAGTACCCCGAGGACACCTCCAAAGCACAAGAAGAGCATGCAAGCTCTGTGCACGTAGAGGTGGAGATGGAATTTGAACTCCCAACCCGGAGTTGCAAGGCAGACATGCTAACCACTAAGTCACCATGATCTTAGATATCTTATTTCACTATGCTTTAGTGAAAAACAAATTTGTACAATTTCCCCCCTCAACCCAAATGTATATTATCAGCCAAGATGTTTGCTGTCTGATGTTTTCTTCTTGAGTTCTGCACCAAAAGAGGCTAATGTAGCTAAATAGTAATGGACGTTTTCAATAAATAACTACTTCAATTCCATCTAGTTCCTCTCTAGTGTCACATGGGCTTTAGGATATATTTATAGAGTCTTTAAAAATAAAGTGGACATCTTGAAATTTCCCTGTAATTCCATGCATTATAAGAAGGTGTATAGATGCTGTATTTAAACAGTTTGTGATCTCTGTTTCGTTGTCATTCTCTGAGCAGTGATCTGAACGTGTGTGTATATAGTCATGAACAGATCACAGCAGACAATAACAAGTGAGCTGGAAAGCTGCCAAGTCGAAAAGTTTGACTTTATTGACTGACTGCTGTGCCATAGGAGCCTAAATATAAAGCTCATGTTTGATCTTACCTTGGGTCTGCTGAGTTTCTGAGTGGCATTACACTGGCATTACACTGGGACTTATGAGCTAATACAAAACAAAGGACAGTGATGTGGTCTCTTCAGCTTGTAAATGGAGGAACTGCTAACTATCAAATAAAGTTCACACTAGACATATGCCTAGCTATATTATGTGCTGAGAGACATTAATAAACAAAGGATCTAGCAAATTTGATCAAAGTGTTGTCTTCAAAATCATGACTTTTGGTGCACCCAGGCATAAGTGTAAATCAAGAGTGACTGCTGCAATGAAAAGTTTTCAAACACCAGACACCAAACAATTCTTGGTGGATCGATTAAATTTGGTGCAAGTGAAAAATGTGTGCATGCCATTTTTTAAACTGTTCCTTTAACATTAGTTTGCAGTTTGAAAGTGACTGGCTGTTCTACAGCACTGGTGCTCTGCATGAAAAAGCCCCAGCACCAGCTGTGTTCCTCTTTATTCTTAGAACAAGTAGTCCCGATTCGTTTGATCTTCCAATCAGCCGCATGCTTCAGTGACCTTCCCACAACACACGCACTGAAGGATTTTCTCATTTTCTCATTCCCTCAAAACTCCATAACTCACTGTAGCTGTAATCATGTTTGTGGATCACTTAAACGAGCACAATTACACAGTTATAGCAGTCTGGAGTCCTCATTTCTCTCTCTACTTCTGTGTCTCCGACTTCCCCCTAACCTAAATTTGTTGATCTTTAAAGCTGTACATTTGTCCCTTGATATTAGATCACTTTACAAAGATTGTGCCAGGTTTTGTAGTCATAGAAGAGTGACTGAAACGGTGCTCCTGCTGCTCTGAACTGAAACACAAGAATGCACCATGGGGGGTGGGGGGGTTTGGGGTTCCAGGAATGTCTTCTGTCCAACTGTGTGTGCAAGAGAGACAAAATCAAGAATAAATACTGTGCACACTTGTGTATGATTCTGTTGCACTGCTTGGTGTTCAGCACACAACACAGTTGAAACAATTTCTGTGGTCTCTAAATGGGAAAATGCTCACTAAATGGACATGTAAGCAGAGAGGACAGAACCATGAAGAGACACTACTACATCCAAGAACACACCAACTACATCCCTGACAAATATGGCCAACAAGTTTATCAAAGCCATTTATAATTTATATTTGAATATAAGTAGTAATACAAATATAATGTATAATAAAAAAACATATAAAACAAGTATGTGTCCCAAAAGTGATATTATATGCAAGTAGGTAATTTGTAGCAGGCACTTATTGGGGTTAGATACATTCAGTGCATTTACATGGACAACAATAATCCACTATTAACCTGATTAAGACAATACTCTGATTAAGAAACTAGCATGTAAATAGCAATTTTTAATTACCTTAATCCGATTAAGGTCATACTCGAGGTAAACACGAATCGAATTAAGATATGTGGAGTACTCCTGTTTTAGTCACATTATCCATGTGTATTACAAACATGTAAACACCTTAATCACATTATTAACGTCATGTGAGAGTTTTCACCGCATTTTGCGACAGGACACATACACACACGGCAGTGTTCAACCGTTTTACGGTAAACACGAGAGCACGGCTGCATCCCAAACTGCATACTTGCCTACTATAGGCCTGTAGTAAGAGAAATACATGCATCTCTGCTACTAGATAGACGGTAAGTACGCGGTTTGGGACGCAGCCCATGGTTTCAAGCAGTTGTCTATTTGCATGTACAGCATGACAAATAATTAACTGCACTTGAAGTGTTATTAAAAAACTTTAATAAAAACGCCCAAAACAGTATACGGTACCATAATGAAGACCAACTGTATGTTGATAAGTGAAATTCTGGAGGGAACATCAGACGGCGCGGTGACGTAATGACGTGTGCTGTTAATCGAACTATGTTCTATAACATGTAAAACAGGAACATGAAAGGAGTATTCTAAAAGCGACTCATGTAAACACCTTAATCACAATATTGTCTTATTCAGAGTAAGGTCAATAATTAGATTACTGCTGTCCATGTAAACGTAGTCAAATGACCCTTTCTTGCAGTACACTGGCGCCGATGGAATTGAAATTGACTTATGGGACGTTTTCAATCAGTATACCAAACAAATTATTTTATCATTGCAAGTCTGTTATAAGATTACTCAGGACACTGTTGGGTTTCTGTGTGTAGAGTATCATGACTCTGAGTTTACCGCTGGTGAGCAGGACGATGGGAAATGGGATTGGTGTGAGCCTCCTGCTGGGCAAACAATTCACACCTCTCCACAATAACATTGATACTTTTTGATAGTAAAATACTTTTTGATAGCTTTTTTGATAGTAAAACACTGTATTCAACTGCCACAATACAATTATTGCATTTAAAACCTGTGTGTATATTTTCATATGAGCCATTAACCACTCCTGTGGAGTGTGACATCACAAATAAATTAAAATCCGAACCCCCCAAACAGGCAGAAAATTACTTGGCCCCTGGTCCAAAGAGTTAAATGGTAAATCTGGGGTTCTTTTGATTGTCCCTATCACAGAGGGTTCTAAGTAGAACCTCAAGGAAGCACATACTGTTGAATATCTCCACTATCAGTCAAAAGTTTGGTCACACTACAGTGAATGATATATTTCAGTGTATTGTACTATTTTGTATGTGAAGTGGCTAAGTTATGAATAAAGGAGTGTTAAAACACTCTGCCGTGTACAATGGCTGAGGTGAAGGATATCATAAACAATAGGAGATTGTTCTAAACTCCATTAAGTCACTGTGCAGGCCTTGAATTTTGATAACATTCATTGCCACACCACTCCATTGAATTTGATTCAGTACGTTTCCATAAGAGCTGTTCTGTGAGGACTGCAGACTGATGCTGCTCTTATCACTGGAGCTGGACAGTAATTATACTTTATTGTTACTACTTTAATAAGGACCGGCGATTCATCTCACTCGCTCCTCATACATTAATGGTGCTTTAATGAAAAAAAAAAAAAAATTGTATGAATTAAATCAGGCAGGAGGCTATTGTGATTGGATTTTGCACAGTTTTATATCAATGAATTTATGATATAACTTATAACCCCAACGTAAACCTTAACTTGTGCAAAACTTTATAGAAGTTGTCAGTGCCAAATAGTTATGGCTTTGCGTGTGAATATCCTGTACTCTAATTCCATTTTCACTGTGTGTACAGAGACGCAGGGTCACTACCACCTCATTCACACATTATTGAGCCAACACACAGTATTATGATGTGAGAAACTGGATTTGCTCCTCTGCTCAGCTGGCAGCAGGACTTGTAATCCCTCCTCTTGAGATTCGTCTAAATTCCATTCACTCTTTATTATGGTATTTAAGTCATAACTGGAAAATTGTGTGAAGATGGAATAATCGATTTTCACAGCAGGGACACTTTCTCCATAAACCACTCTCAAATCCAGAGGTTTCTGTGATATCACAGGTTTGCGCTGACGTGCACAAGAGCAGTGCACTTATAGTCTTTTTAGCCACTGTATTTGACCCAGCTTGACCTCAGGACACAGGAAGCAGACAGAGAATATTTATCCTGACTGTATCCTGAGTCAGATGTCACCTGAGGCTAGTGGGAAGCCATGTATGGGTAAAGAACAATGTCCTACGGATGTAACTGTCACACCGGGGTAGGAAGGGGCAGAGCAGATGAAGAGAAGGGGAGTGGAGGGGAGCTAAATAGATGTGGTGAGAACCCAAAAAAGTTTGCATCCTTTCCTGTGGGTGAGGATTAAAGAGTGCTTCCTGTACACATCCCCCCTTGCTCACTTCCCAGGGTCCTTGTGACACCAGCAGCGCGCTCACAGCTTCAGCTGGACCGGGAATATATTTATCTCAGAGAGGATTAATAGAACATTTTTAGGAAGAACACTTAACTACCTCTTTTGGGAACAGACATTTTTACAGAGTCAAATTTTATAACAATATAAATCGTATAACATAAACACAAACAAAAATAACAAAGACATTGTTTTTTTTTCTCATTTCAATTCATTTACATAATGGTTCACAAGACACGGATTCTAAATTCATTTGGTCAGATCAGGATCTTTATTGGGCTGGTTCTGGTCTGCAGGCTATAGGCCTAGGTTTGACACCCCTGCTCTAAATTAAACGATTTAATATACTTTATGTCTGACCCGCAAGTTAGTGTACGCTTGATAACACGACCGTTATCCTTGTGTATATAGCCCTATATATAAATAAATGGTTTTAAATGTGTTTTTAATACCTCATGTTTCATGAACGGGAAATCCACATTGCTGCAGTCTCTATAAAGAAATAGAAGCACGCTGCTGGTCAGCGTGAAAGTAGACTTTATTGTGTTGAACAAGCAACATGAGGACAGTTGGCTGTTTTATCAGTGAAATACCTTTTTACTACATTAACTCTGGCACTTACAACAGCTGCCACTGTATTTCTAAAGGCACAGAGCCAGTAAGCCCGCACTCACTACTACTGCCACATAAACACGCGGAACAGTAGCTCCTTTATGCCCATGTTTAGTGTCACACAGCTGTGTGTGGTGGTTTGCGGTTATGTGTGAATGACTGAGCCATGTTTATGCAAGGCAGTCTTATTTGTTTTCCCTTCACTGTTCATCCTCTCAGATGCTTGTTGTCTCTTTCCCTGTGTGTGTGTGTGTGTGTGTGTGTGTGTGTGTGTGTGTGTGCAGATTCGTACTCTGCAGCGGGTAGTGAGGGCAGTATCTCCACGTCGGTGGCCTCTTTACCTCCCCAGGCATCAGGCAGCTCTGCCCCAAACTCGCCTGGCTCACGTCGCTCTGTCAGTACACTGAAGAAGTGGCTGACCAACCCGGTGCGAAAGTTGAGCGTCGGGTCAGTCGGAGGGATCAAGGGGGAGAGAGCGACGCGCAAAGTGGAGGGCAAAGGCCCTCCTCCACCTAGCAGGAGCAACCCTGAGCTGGGCAATAGCAGGGCACCGGAGGACCGTGTCACCATCTTCACCAACACAGACAAAGACCTGGTTAGAGACACAATATATGTACATTCCCATAGCCTAATATACTCATATATAAGTATATTTTCCATTACTCCCATATGAGTGTATTATACACTAAACCCTAATGCTATTGTTCTTTGCATGCAGTGTTTTTGTTTGACTCTTAAGCTATATCATCTATATAAGACCCTCATATAATAAATACATACTACATTAAAGATTCAAAGTGGAAACAAAGATATGATATGATATATTAATGTAACATACACCCTGAACATCACACAGTTTTACACACAGTCCACACACACCTCTACAGGTGTTACAGTGATAAAACAGTGAGAGTCGACACACACTGAGTTAGCAGTTGACTTGCTGGACTACCTTGTGTTTTGCATCTGTCTTATTGCACTCAGCTCCTGTATCCCGCTGTCTGATATCTAATAGCAAATCCAGAAACTTCTGTGAATATACTGTAAATATTGATAAGAGGCGTTATAGAAAGAGATTATTCTGTAAATTAATGTGGCTGATGTGTGTGTGTGTGTGTGTGTGTGTGTGTGTGTGTGGGTAGGAATGGAGGGATGGTCTGTCTGCCTCTGAAGATGTCTCAGAAAGCCCACAATCCCACAGGCACCAGTGTGATTTTCTTCAGGGGTCCACCTCAATGGACCCAACTCAGGTAAGTCTGGAGAGAGCCAGAGAGAGAGAGAGAGAGAGAGCGAGAGCGAGAGAGAGAGCGAGAGCGAGAGCGAGAGTGAGTCAGTTATCAGTGTGTCGTTTTTGGACTGAAGCTTCCCTGAGCCTCTTGGAGAAAAGAGCAGAGAGAAAGAGACAGGGACGAGGAAGGGGCTGTCACTTCACTGTCTGCAGTAGCAGTGATGGATGTTTGATTTCAGTGTGTGAGAAAAACCAGAAGAAATGGGACAGCCTGGGTCATTATAACCAGGCTGCCTGTTAAAGCAATGGTGACAAGAGGTGAAAACATTCACTGATCAAACACACACAAACACACATACAAAGGCCACACATCTTTGTACACTTAAGCTGGAGTCAAGGGAAAACAAACACAGCTCCAGGCGTCACACACAATGTCACTGTAAATACTCTTCCACTTGATCTAGCTGCTCTCAGTGCTCCCTGTGTATTTTAGAGGAATGACAGTTTTCCCTGATCTTTCACCTCTCACACCTGCAGCTCCACCGTCTTGAAAAAGACAAACAAGCAATGGCAGTTATTCTGATTTAGACCCCTGTCTTTACCGCACACGTCACAGGATGTGCCATGCTTAATTGGAGGAAACTGTTAGTGACAGTGGCATTAATCGGATATGTTATAGATTGGGCCTACAGATACGTGAATCACAGTGCCAGACATTTGTGCAGTCTCAGCTATCAGAACATCCAGAAATGTATTCAACAAGCTCTTAAATGATTAGCTGTAATATGCAGTATATACGGGGCATGGTGTCTTAGTGGTTAGGAGGTTTGCCTCTCACCTCTGGGGTTGGGGGTTCAAATGCTTCCTCCACCCTGTATGCGCAGAGTTTGCATGTTCTCCCTGTGCTTCGCTTCAGGGGTTTCCTCCGGGTACTCCAGTTTCCTCTCCTGGTCCAAACACATGCACTATAGGCTGATTGGCATTTCCAAATGGTCTGTAGTGTGTGAATGGGTGTGCCATTGTGCCCTGAGATGGGTTGGCATCCCGTCCAGGGTGTCCCCCACCTTGTGCACCAAGTTCCCTGGAATAGGCTCCAGGCTCCTCTGCGACGTTGTGTAGGATAAGCGCTATGGAAAATGGATGGTATGGATATACAGTAATATGTAATATGGTACAAACATGACATGGTGTGTTGTTATGGGAAAACGATCAACGACAGAATGGTGTGATGCGGCTCGACACGAAGCAGAGTCACCGTTACGGCTCTGAAGTTTGTTATTTTCCGATAACATGGCATCCCAAAGTGAGTGATTCCTCTTCTACCACAGCAATTTGCCACTTTTAAAATGTATTACAGAGCCACATATTATACCTTTTTGAGTTTACTGTTGTGGAACATCCAACCAAAACAAGGTCGTTTCTGTTATCACTTACATTATCGAACTGATAAACAGTGGTCCCCTCACCAGCCTTTCTTTTTTTCTCTCTTGAAGTTAAAAAGACAAAAATGCAGCTTGTCATGTTACTGATGGACCACAAAAAAACCCAAAACAAAGTCCTGAAGATCTTCGCTTCGACTTTTACAAAGTGCTGGCATGGGAGACTCGTTCCAAAAAATGCGAAATAAACTTCTCCTCACAGAAAAATTCATCATATCAGTGATCACACACACTTTCTAATTAGGAACATCTGCCATACAAGTCCCAGTGTACAGAAAGTTGTTACTATAGAAACAATAACATATTAGAACGAATGCATTAATATAAACCTTGCAGGAACTATTGCTCAAGCAAAAGCAATTGCGAAAATGTTGGAAAATTAATTAGCGCAATACAAAACCAAATGTCGGGTTGACTGTAGGGTTTAGAGTCTGTGATTTCTCTTGTGGTATCTGTGAGCTATGGACAAAAATAATCCTTTTTTTTATTTTTACAAAAATTAATTGTGACTTCAGAGGGATGAAGTGTACCACATTAATTGTAATTTACCTTCGTAACATTAGCTAACTACTAATTAGTTGCTCAGTATTAGCCTCAATCGTGCCTTTGTTTTAGCAACATGTGGACAGTAAATGTACCACTGAGAAAGAACCCTTTCACGGTGCAGTTATCAGTTGTGTTATGACGTAGTAAGGTGTGTGTGTGTGTGTGTGTGAGTCTGTGTGTAGGGGTCAGCTGTTGTCCTGCCCTTCTGTCCTTGTATGGAGCTTAAGAAAGAGTGCAAATCTCCATGAGGATTAAAATCTATAAGGGCATAATTACAATTCAGTGTCCCACAGTGCTCTGTACTCGGTCATGGCCATTAGACCATTTATTTTTCCAAGGATCAAATCTGGGCGTTCCATTGCGGGTAGTCACATTAAGAACGTTGAATATACCAAGTTGACACAGAGAGAGAGAGAGAGAGAGAGAGAGAGAGAGAGAGAGAGAGAGAGAGAGAGAGCGAGCGAGCAGTGGATTAAAGTAATCGGGTCAGTCCCTTTTAGGTCATGCACTCATGCATATTTCTCTGTTATTACTGTAAATTGCTGAAATCAGGGCTGCTTGCATTCAGTCGTTACCCATCTTCTCAGTACACTAGGTCTAATCGGTGTGTTGTGTCATACTGTCCTTGCTGAAGGCTCATATTTTTCTCTTCACCTGCCTCTTTGCTTCAGACCCTGGGGTTCCTGTGAGAGTTTATTGTTTGTTGGCTAATGGAAAATTCCTGAATGAACATATAATCGCTCCAGCAATCCAGCCCTCCTCTCTCAAATGGAAGGATCCTCTAAGTGTTTTAAACAGCATGCTTTATCACGGCCTTTGCATTTTGAAGTTTCATACAGATGCGGTCTGCGGTTTTCTAGCAGAGTGAAAATTTTCGTTCTCTCGAGTATTCTGCTACCAGGCGGAAAAAGAAATAATGGTGAAACGATGAAACAGCCCCTCTGTGCTGAATCTAACTTGAGCATAATTTCCTGCAGAAGGCACAACAATCCCGATCTTGTTTAAAAAAAAATAAAAAATTATTAAACGCCCGAGAAAAGAAAGTGGACTTCTGGATAGAAAAACAAGGCATGCATTAAAGGAGGGAATGCGATCGAAGGGGGATCTCTCCTGTGGATGTGGCTCGAGCACATCTGGAAATGATCAGAGCCGAAGAGTACGGCCAGGAAACCTGTCAGCCAAGCAGGGGAGCGCAACCTCGAGCCCAAAGCACAGCGCGGTCAACTCAATGCAACACACAGAACATACAACACTGCAAAACACAGCACAGTGACGTGTAATACAGCAGGACAGATGCAGACATTACAGCACAACATGAGTGCAGCTGTTCCGCTTATACAGTAATACCGACCTATTATAGTCAAAATATAAATACAAAGATAAACATTCACTACTCAGGTAAAGTATCGATCCCCTACAGTGATACTTGAGAATAGTAATAAAATGGAATAGCACTGTATTTTCCACCTCTGAGTATGTCACAGCACTCAACACATGGATAAACTGAACTTACAGTTAAATATTTTTGTACCTTTGTAAATATTGCAAAAAAGAAAAAAAAATGGGTGCATGCACAGACACATACCCATGCACAAATAATATTTGCAAATCCTCACGTGTCCATTTGTGGATTCTTCCTGAACACAAACAGTACAGTAAGTTTAACAACCATACACTCGTGTACACGACAACGATGAATATGCTAACGATGCTAATCATTTGTGTTTTTGAAAAGTTTCATGTACAGACAAACGTCGTCAAAACGATCCCAGTTCACATGGATCCGTGAAAACGACTAAAACCGCTTTATTATGCATGCCAGGCCAGTAGTTGGTGATATCACTTTGTAAAGAAACACTACACGCCTGCGCACATAAGCACCAACGTCAACGTGTCCGCCATTTTGATCTGGGCAAGACCTATAAACGAATACAAGTAAACAGGGGAGCTGTGGATTTTCTGGATAAAAAGTACAATAATGTTTACATTTCTCAAACAATTTCAATGGTTTATGATCTACGTGGAGTTACTTAGAATCTCAATAGTTAGACTTGGAAAATTATTGACTGTCATAAGGAATTGTGAAAACTCACGCTTGTCAAGCATAGATGTGGCTTATTTTTCTTGGTTAATAAATGCTGAGATGTCCCTAATGTAATATAATGTAATGTACAATATCTCACAAAAGTGAGTACGCACCTCACATTTTTGTAAATATTTGATGATATCTTTTCATGTGACAACACTGAAGAAATGACACTTTGCTACAATGTAAAGTAGTGAGTGTACAGCTTGTGTAACAGTGTAAATTTGCTGTCCCCTCAAAATAACTTAACACACAGCCATTAATGTCTAAAACGCTGGCAACAAAAGTGAGTACACCCCTAAGTGAATGTACAAATTGGGCCCAAAGGGTCAATATTTTGTGTGGCCAACATTATTTTCCAGCACTGCCTAAATCCTCTTGGGCATGGAGTTCACCAGAGCTTCACAGGTTGCCACTGGAGTCCTCTTCCTCTCCTCCATGACGACATCACAGAGCTGATGGATGTTAGAGACCTTGTGCTCCTCCACCTTCCGTTTGAGGATGCCCCACAGATGCGCAATAGGGTTTAGTCCATCACCTTCACTCTCAGCTTCTTTAGCAAGGCAGTGGTCGTCTTGGAGGTGTCTTTGGGGTCGTTATCATGCTGGAATACTGCCCTGCAGCCCAGTCTCCGAAGAGAGGGGATCATGCTCTGCTTCAGTATGTCACAGTACATGTTGGCATTCATGGTTCCCTCAATGGACTGTAGCTCCCCAGTGCATGCAGCACTTATGCAGCCCCAGACCATGACACCACCACCATGCTTGACTGTAGACAAGACACACTTGACTTTGTACTCCTCACCTGGTTGCCAACACACACGCTTGACACCATCTGAACCAAATAAGTTTATCTTGGTCTCATCAGACCACAGGACATGGTTCCAGTAATCCATGTCCTTAGTCTGCTTGTCTTCAGCAAACTGTTTGCGGGCTTTCTTGTGCATCAACTTTAGAAGAGGCTTCCTTCTTCGACGACAGCCATGCAGACCAATTTGATGCAGTGTGCGGCGTATGGTCTGAGCACTGACAGGCTGACCCCCCACCCCTTCAACCTCTGCAGCAATGCTGGCAGTTAATAGCCTACGTCTATTTTCCAGAGACAACCTCTGGATATGACGCTGAGCACGTGCACTCTACTTCTTTGGTCGACCATGGCGAAGCCTGTTCTGAATGGAACCTGTCCTGTTAAACCGCTGTATGTTCTTGACCACCGTGCTGCAGCTCAGTGTCAGGGTCTTGGCAATCTTATTATAGCCTAAGCCATCTTTATGTAGAGCAACAATTCTTTTTTTCAGATCCTCAGAGAGTTCTTTGCCATGAGGTGCCATGTTGAACTTCCAGTGACCAGTATGAGGGAGTGTGAGAGCGATGACACCAAATTTAACACACCTGCTCCCCATTCACACCTGAGACCTTGTAACACTAACAAGTCACATGACACCAGGGAGGGAAAATGACTAATTGGGCCCAATTTGGACAGCAAATTTACACTGTTACACAAGCTGTACACTCACTACTTTACATTGTAGCAAAGTGTCATTTCTTCAGTGTTGTCACATGAAAAGATATAATCAAATATTTACAAAAATGCGAGGGGTGTACTCACTTTTGTGAGATACTGTACATGAAATATGCATAAAGGATTTTTCATTGTGGAAATAGATTTTTCTGTCTTCAACCCCATCATTTAGCTTTTCTTGTGCTCCAGGTCAGAATTCTGTTAACAAAGCTGAATCATTTTTAGATACTGAAAAAAATCTAAATAGTGAGACACTGGCAGTCAGTCTGCTTTCTATATTTTATTAGCAATAAAAGGATACAGATATTCTCCAAAACAGACAGTTACAAAGTTAATTATATGATATTGAATACCCTTCGTCGGTGTAGATATGGGTTAATAATGTGGCATATGTAACAAATGCGTCTCCTCTGGTCGTAGTAGTGATGCAGTAAATCTACACTTTGCTGGAGAAGCATCAATAAACTCACAAACTTGAGCGGCACAAACAGTCCTGTAGTCCATTGAAAACGTAACACGCGTGCGCATGATGTCATCCTTTTTACAGAATCTCGTTTTTGTACGTTTACGCGGAGACGATAACGGCATCGTTTTCAAAAACTTGTACTTTGAAACTTTCAAGTTTGCGTTTTCAGGCCCCGAAACGCCGTTGCCGTGTAAATGAACAGCCAAACCGCATAAAAAGTTTTCCGTTTTTAGTTGAAAATGTCGTTGTGTAAACGGGTCCTTAAAAACAAGAACTGGCCCCAGTAGAAACCAATCAATCTTGGGATTCTGCTTGTAGTTAATTTTTCCACCAACTGGAGAGACAACTGGAGTCATCACAGTGACGACTGGAAAGATGGCAGCATGCAACCATGCCATTGCTATATCCATCATGGTTGAAGTGTGTGGATTAACAAATTGGCTGCATTTTTTACTGGAGAAATACTTTTACTCCATGTGGTTTTTAAGAAATTAAACGTAACCATTAGTGCAGGTTGGGAACACAGAATTTTGATGGTGGAAGCATAGCACCAACTAAGCAAATTGTCTTTCTTTGACTTTTTTTAATGTATGATGCCAGTATGCATAACCAATCAGCATCGAAACCATACAACTGTTTCATATGGAACTGGAATTGTAACTAATATAAAAGTCACAATTCTAGTTTCCTAATGCCAAAAGTTTCTGTACTTTGCTCACTGAAGAAATGCTTTGAGACTGTTGGTCTGTTTTGATTTATTTCAAATACCTTTTCTTTTCTTTGAAGAGTAAACATATGACTTCCACATCTGAACAAGTCTATTTAATCTGCACCTCTTTCACACCCCTGCGGTCATTGGAGCGACTCAAGTAAAGAGGAGAAGTGAATACGACTTGACTGCTTCACCCTGCTGTCTTTATGGCATTAAAGAGGAGGCTGTGAAAGACAGAGGTCTCAGTCTGTAAAGCTCTGTGAAATGAATACAGAGAGAGAATGCAGTGAGCTGGAGCCCTGGAGACGCAGAGAAGAACTGTGCTCTCGATCACAGGATCAGGACAGGAATCTCAGTGTGTTTCATATTAAGCTATGCGACTCCAAAGCCGCAATCAGCTCTCGCTGAAACTAAGACTGGCTCTGAGTTTACCAAGCGATACAGTAATGAACATGTGGTGTTTAGGTCTTGTGTGGTGGTGGTGTTGTTCTGGAAAGAGACATTAGATTGATGTATTGGTCCTTCATGAATATTTATCAAGAGAGAAAGATACAAACTGAGAAAATGGAAGGGCTGCAGATTGACTGAATGTTTGGCAACTGATTAAGGACCTTTCTGTACCCAGTACAGAGGCAGCTGTTTGTATTTTCTTTTTTGTTGTATTTCAACACAAGATTTATTTCTTGAATAACAATTCTGTCATATTCCCAAGCTATTCATCATATTCCCATTACATGTATATCTCATGTTCTAATTTCTCATTGTTTTTTTTTTGAGGGAAATTGTATGATTTATGACGCTGTCTCACTTTTGTCCTTAGTTTACCTTTCAAAATATGCATTAACAACAAAGACAGGAACTTCATACTGTTGTACTTCCTCTCCTACAGCATATTACACAATCTGGCAGGACCAAATTCCACATTATTCATCATTAA
Source organism: Ictalurus punctatus (assembly GCF_001660625.3). Lineage (NCBI taxonomy): Eukaryota > Metazoa > Chordata > Actinopteri > Siluriformes > Ictaluridae > Ictalurus > Ictalurus punctatus. The sequence continues at coordinate 20,800,614 of NC_030430.2, forward strand.
CATGAACAATGGCCAGCCACTTCACACTGAGTACAACCAACATCCTAACTGCAAGATATTGTAGTAGCAGTGACTAAGCTTGCTAATCCCTCTAATCATTCAGTCACTGTCACTAACACAGTCTCAATGTTCCTTTTCTGTCACCAAGACAACCTGCACCATTACAGCAAGAGTAGTTTTGCTCTTTCTCGGCTCTTTCTCCACCAAGTATTGAATATATTTCATAAACCTATCATCAGTTTTTTTCTCCACAGAATCCCCAACCCAGTAACCTGCAGCTAGAAGGCAATGGCTCTGTGCTGATGGATGACACTTCCAGCCAATCATCAGTCACTGTGGACAGTGAAGAGGAACGGAGGAGTGCATTAGAGAAAAGCATGTATGTCTAGAGTCTATAGAACATAACCTTAAACATTATTAGACCCCCAGTTGGGAATTTGGAGTTATTTTACAGTGTCTTGCATATATATTCACACACCTTGAACCCTTCCACAATTTGTATTGTTACACCTTTGAAATAAGATGGACTTGCAGTAATTGTCATGAACCTATACAAAAAATAAAAACATAAAAGTGATTGCTGATCACCTTAAAAACACCATCCTCGCATGAAGCATGGTGGTGGAAGCCAGAGTTGAGTGTAACACGTTACTGTAATCTAATTACTTTTTCTGATAACGTAGTAATGTAACGCATTACATTTTAAATGTATGTAATTTCTTTACAGTTACTGATGTCAATAAAATCGCGTTTCTTGCGTTTCAAATTTATTGTTAAGAAAACAATATTAAGTAAAACAATTTTTTAAAAATAAATCACGTTTTGCGCGGCTGCCAGGGGTGTAACCTGGCCTGGGTACTGGGGGCTGTAGGCCCAAAGATTTTTTTTTTATCCTTGAATAATTCGCAATTGGAGCGGTTTGTCACTATGTAACTGAACATCAGTAAAAGTAGACGGCGGTGTTGTAATTTTATATCTTTAGTGAACAGAGGCGAGACCAATCAGACAGGGTTTAGAGGAAAATACGTGGAAATACTCATGTCTTATTGGCTGACAGCTCTCAGTGTGAGGAAAAATGGATATATGCCGATTTTTATTTATTTATTTTTAAACCAGTAAAGGGGTTGAAACTGAAACAGTAACATTCTCTGATGCTGAGCAGGAAAACAAGGTGTGTAAATATGTATATGAGTTACAGTTTACGTGGACATGATATGATCAGAGCATAAGGAAAGACAATGTACTCTGCATGGCACTGTAGCTGCTAAACCTATACAATGATAGCTTACTTGTGCTTCTCCTTGGCTAGTGACACCAAACTAGCCTAGTTCTAAAAGTTTTATATTTTATCGGTCTGGTATTCCTACAAAAACCTGAGGCAAGTTTTATGATAAATCCAACTTTTTCTGATTATATCATACATTTACGTATACATATAATTACTGAAAGAACTACGAGTTTCACTTTGTAGTGTATTTTTGTAAGTTTGAAAGTAACTTGAAAGTAAAGTAATTAGTATTATGATTACTTTTTACATGCAGTAATGAGTAATGTAATCAGATTACAGTTTTAAAGTAGTAATTAGCAATCTGTAGTGGATTACTTTTTTTGAGTAACTTACCTGACACTGGTGACAATATGGTGGTATCATATTGTAGAAAGAGGGCAAAAGGGATGGACCCAAACATACAGGGCATTCCTAGAAGAAAACTGTGAGACTTGAGAATGGGATGGAGCTTAACCTTCTAAGAAGCGACCAAGCATAAGCATACTGAAAAAGCTACAGTGAAGTGGTTCAAAACCAAGAACCTGAATGTTGTAGAATGGCCTAGTCAAAAGCCTAGACCTCAATCCAATTGGCAAAACTATGAGGATGCAGTTGTGCAAGGATGATAGAGACATATAGCAGATGACTTGCAGCTGTAATTGCAGACAAAGATGACTCTACGAAAGGATTGAACCAGGGGCTGAATACATATGCAACCAAAGGCCTGTTTTTCTGTTTAATTAACTTTTTATTTATTATTATTTTTAAAAAAAATAATAATCGTATTTTATTTGATATTTTTTAAGTTAATTTCTATTCCATTTTGTAACACTGAAAAATGTGGAAATGTTATTGGTGTGAATAATTATGCAAGGGACTGTGCATTCAGGGAAGCATCTGCATCTTTTGAGGAGGAATATGATGTATGTTGTTAAAAGTTTTGCATTAAATTATGTTAAACACAAAAGATTGTAACACAAGAGGAGAAAATGAAAAACCAAACAGAAACCCACACGCCAGGACTAACTGAACGTATATTTAGGGAAACATGATATGGACCAAAATACCAGATTGCAATTATATTGCTACATATTGCAAATGCATATCTACTTAAAATAAGCTCATGCGCTTGTAATGTGTCAGAGTTAAAGATCAGCCAACATTTATTTTACTATTTTTTTTAATCATGTGAATTAAAAACATTAAAACACAGAAAACTTCATTAGCCAGAATGCTCCCTGAACATAACTGTGCATAAATGCGCAGCACTATGTGCAAATTTTAAAACATTAAATATGTTCTTAAATTAAACAAGCGAGAATCAACACGTTTTTATTATCCAAGTGGCACAGTCACCGTCAAAGATCATATTGCTCTGAACTTCTCCGTCTCAGTGTCATCAGTTACATCATCAACTGATCAATGAAGTCAGCATAGTAGCAGAACAAAACACAAAGTCGTAACACAATTAAAGAAATAAAATATTCTCTATATTATGGCTCATATGGTATCTAAATAAAACATAAAAAGGAAATCATAAATATTGTGATCCCTAAAAAGATAGTAATGGTGCCACCCAGAATTAGAACATGACATCGATTCGACATTACTGTTAAGCTAAGGGGAAGATGTTTAACTCTGTACATATGAAGTAATAAACATGTAACCCAAGTATCCTATCACTGTATTATTATCACATGATGTTTCAATATGTCTGTAGCTTCTGTAAACTCTTAGTTGGTTTGAAATTATTTTTTTACAAATCAAATGCCTTAATTCACATTACACTGTAAAACTGTTTTTTTAAAAAAAAAAAACCCAGCAGAATCTGTTTATAAGTTGTCAACATGGCATACAGCATTGGCATACATTAGATATAAAGTACAATAGGTATAGACTAGGTCAATCACAACAGGATTGTGTACAACAGTTTGTCTTGTGTTAGCTGATGTCACAATGTAACACACAGAGACACATCAATGAGGCCAACATCACAACATCCAACATCCCAAAGCAATTCCATAGCAATTTTCCCAGGTTTCCTCCTCCAGTCCAAAGACATGCATTGTAGGCTGATTGGTGTTTCCAAATTGTCTGTAGTGTGTGAATGTGTAAGCGATTGTGCCCTGTGATGGGTTGGCGCCCTGTCCAGGGTGTCTCCCACCTTGTGCCTCAAGTTCCCTGGGATAGGCTCCAACCTCCCCCATGACCGTGTGTAAGATAAGCGGTATGGAAAATGGATGGATGGATGGATGGATGGATGGATGGATGTTATAGCAGCTGTAAACAGTTCCCAAACCAGCATTGCTTTTTTTCTTTTAAGTTTGTCACGTTACCAAGAAGCTTCAAATCAATAATCATATATTTTTCTAATCTGTTTCTGTGCAATGCATGCCATACAAGTCCTTGTTACTATGAAAACAACAACAAGCTCATTTTACCAGAGGCCGAAAAAATGGAATTCCACGAATTCTCGGGGAGCCCGTGTTCAGCACACAATTGTGATTAATGGCTCATATGAAAGTAGACACAGAGGGCTTTAAGAATTAGCAGTTTTTCCAGAAGTATTTCTTTCTTTCTTTTTTTTTTTTACCTAGCCTACTAGGTTTAAATGCTATAATTTTCCCCATCACCCTGTTCACCAGCAGCTAAACACAGTCAGGATACTCTACATACAGAAACCCAACAGTGTCCTGAATAATCTTATAACAAACTTCCGTCAAACTTATGCCAGTGTACTGCTAGAAAGGGTTAATAAAAACATATGCTTTGAATTACAGATGGAACTACTGCCAGAGCTACTGTAATAGAAAATTAATTAACATCTTCTGACCAGTCAAATTTGATTTAGTTCACATTCAGCCTCTTTCATACGTTGAAATTTGGTTTGAAAATTTCCAAATTTGTTTTTAACTTTGTTTAACCCTTAACTATGTTTAAGCTTTCCTCATACATTAGTCGCACTGTGTGTGGCATGCTTAACTGATATTAAGTGATGCTGAATCAATACTTGGTGAAACATACTGGTGGCAGAATTGTTTTCAGATCCAGCAAACGAAGACACTTCTCATCTTTCTCCCTTTCTTTTCTCTGCAGGTATGTCCTCGAAGAGTTGATTGAGACTGAGAAACTGTATGTAGCTGACCTAGGACTCATAGTAGACGTGAGTGACAGCATTCCAAATCCTACAGGAAAAAAGTGCAAATAAAATAATTATAGTGCATGCCGTCCCCCATGTTTTTTTCCCGAAATTATGTATGTCACATGAGTTAGCTTTTAAGCAAAGGGGCAGAGACGAGTGTCTCTGGCAGGGGCCAGGGCTAATTGCAAACAGAAGCTGGGAATGAAGGAACCATTGTATTACATGATTTTAAATCATGTTCTTGATGTACTTTTAAAATTATACCATTTTCACAGGTCTTCGAACACTGTTGGATATATAACAAGCCAAAACCTTAATATGCTGTATTATGGCACATGCTTATATTAATTATCCTCTATCCTGTAAGCATACCGAACAGCCTTACACTCATTTGTGTTTCACAATAGCATTAAATATATATTTTAAAACAATTAGTAGTGCACCAGGAGGGGTTCTGGTACAGTATTCCGTTCTCATACAATATTTGAAGTTCCTTTTTTCTAAATATTTGCTTAAGGATGACAGGAGTTAGCTGAACACTGTTTATAATGTGCTGCCATTCAATATTTGCCATTGTTAAGGTTAAGAGCACTGAAAATTCAAAACCATGTTTGGCCTCTCTATGGTCCCTATTCGAGAGCCGGTGAATTAAAAGTTATGCCACTCTTGATACAGAGGAAAATGAGTGTGTTTTCAGAGGTGGGTTGCGCACCTCTTTAAGTCAATTTTCTGGGCTCACCATTCAGATTATGCAAATGATCAATCAGTGGCACTGAAATTGCATAAGAAAACTGAGCTTAAGTTCAAGTCTAGTATTTTGTGTAACTAAGACAAACCTCTGTTTTACTCAAACTCCACCAGTGCTTAAGCTCTGATGTGTGCTTAAGTCTGTAGTTATGTTATGTCTGAGGTTTAGATACTGTTGTGCACAACTTCGGTATTAAATCATGACTACGTGCACTTAACTCAACTCTGAATATGGCCCTATGTGTTTAACTTCATAAATATAGTATAGTGTGACTATTGTGTATTTGCATTAAGCATAATATCACTCAATATTTAACATTCACTGAATGTGTACTGCGTGTATATTTATGTACAATATATATGGACATGTGTGTTTTGTATAACCAGTGTAGGGTGTGTCTGTGTAATCTCTTACAGGGCTACATGGCCACTATAAACACTAAAGGCGTACCAGAAGACATGAAGGGTAAAGATAAAATAGTGTTTGGCAACATACACCAGATCTACGACTGGCATAAAGAGTGAGTATCGTTGCCTGGTTGTGTGTTTTGTAAGTGCTTCTTTTTGTCCTGTGCCTACATGCACTTTACTATTAATGATTTCCAGCAAACATTTTCCCAATATTATCTGATCACCGAAATGGTTTCCACTCATGGAAATGGTTTCCACTCAATGGAGTCCACTCATTTTTGAGTGGTAACAGGTCCAGGATGTGTCCTGTATAGAATTACATTATTTGTATTGTTGTATATGGAATTGTTGACAGTTCTACCTTAATAACCACAAATGCACTATAGCAGCATTTTCTCGTTGGCAGACATGCAAATATAGGGTCCATTATCTCAAATCAATCTTCATTAAACCACTGAATATTACCACAAGATCGCTACCACAAAACACTTTAAACTCAATTCAAACCATCTAGGATCAAAATATGAAAATAATGTATCATTATTAATCATCACAAACCATTACAAGACCAACAGGAGTCAACATGAAACCTCCAATATTCGGTTCTCCCTTCAGTCTCCTCTTCAGGAGGTGAAATGCTGCTCAATTGGGTTAAGGTCTGGTGATTGTCTTGGTCAGTTTAAAACCTATACTTTTTCCTCCTGAGAAAGTTCTTTGGTGAATTGGCAGCGTGTTTTGGATCATTGTCTTGCAGCATGATAAAGTTCCTCCTGATTAATATGGATACATTTCTCTACAAATTGGCAGACAAAATGTTCCTGTAAAACTTATGAAATTCATTCTGCTTCTACCATCATGAGTTCCATCATAAATAAAGATTAGTGAGTCTGTTCCAGAAGCAGTCCTGCCAGCCCAAGCCATGACACTGCCTCCACCATGTCTCACAGATGAGCCTGTGTGTTTTGGATCATGAGCAGATCTTTTCTTTCTCCACACTTTGGCCTTTCCATTACTTTGGTAGAGGTTAATCTTGGTTGCGGAACTTTTGTGGCTTATCTCAGTATTTCTTTTGAATTCCAATCTGGCTTTCTGATTCTTACTGCTAATGAGTGTTTTGCATCTTGTGGTATATTTCTGCTCTCAAAGTCTTGGTGGATTGTGTTACCTTCACTCCTGCTCTGTGGAGGTTGTTGGTGATGTCACTGGCTGTTGTTTTTGGGTATTTCATCACAGCTCTCACAATGTTTGTCATCAGTTGTTGTTGTTTACCTTGGCCGACCCATTTGGTGTCTGTTGCTCAGTACACCAGTGCTTTCTTTCTTTTCCAGGACATTCCAAATTGTTGTTTTGACCAATACTTGTGGAATGCCTCTGTAACTCACCTGGTACTTTAACTGAAAACAGACATAAACTGTCACTATAAACACAATGGGAGCTTACCTGGAATCCCAGAGAGTAGATGTTGAATTTTTAGCTAGAAATTCCCTTACTGTCACAGATATCAATACATTTAATTATTTTATGTCTACACTTAATTATTATGGTTCTTTTAGCACCAGGGTGCCTCCAATCGATACAACTTATACAATAATATAATAGGATGTATACTAAATGTTGCATTGATAAAATAAAAAATAAAAAATAATCCACCTTAGTCAATAAAATGTAGTCAATAGTCAATTTTCTTAACCAAAATGATTAAAGTATTTATTTGGCACCAGACAGAATTATGTGAAAGCTAAAAACAACAACAACAACAACAACAACAACAACAACAACAAAAAACTATTACTACTAGTAATAAGAAAACAAAATAAATAAATTACAAAAATCTAGAAAATATGGCAAATCACATCCCAAATTAAGTAAACTCATATAAACTATGGTAAAATTACTCCTTAAGATGTAAATGTCATTCAAAACAAAATATAAATCAGTAATTTGTAAACATTTTCAGTTAAACAATAATAAACAAATCAATCAACTCACCAACAATCAAAAATTCACTCAATTGATTCCAAATTCACATAAATGACTCAATTGACTCGCTTAAATGAATCACTTTAGCAACAAATCGTAAAAAATACGAATCAGTGAATCACGAATCATCTAACAAGTGAATTTACAGTTGCACTTGTTTCAACATAAACCCCTTTCATCAACCATGAACAAGATTTATTAATAAACAACTATTAACACCCATAATATCCCTTCATATATCTTTAGAAACCCAAATAGAACCCATTTCATCAAATAATTTACTCAGTTCTGAGATCTCATTACTGTTATGGGTTAGGGTTAGGGTTAGTATGAGTGCTGGTATGAGCACAGGACACTTTTTATGATTATAGCAATAGTTCTTACATATATATCTACAGTATCCAGTATACATGATCCACATTCTTCCAGAATTGATGCTAAAGATAGCTGAGCCTCAGTGGAGTTATGAAGTTAATATCCCTTCCTGTCATTTAGTTTAGTGTTTGCTCTGCAATTGCAAAGTTTTGTGCTCGGTTTGTATAGATGTAAGTATCAGTGCACATCTGACTGATCCTCTCTGTCCCTTCTGTCTTTTGAGCAGTTATTTCATGGGTGAGCTGGAGAAATGTGTGGAAGAGCCTGAGAGACTGGCACAGCTCTTCATCAAACATGTAAGTCTGCCAGGCTGTCAGTCAGTCCAGTTAAACCTGCGTCTGTCTCTCACCACCTGTCTCTTTCTTTCATTCCGTGTATCTTCCTACCTTCCTTCCATGTCTGTTTCAGTCTCAGCGTTTTTCTTCCTCCTCTTGTTCCATCTGTGTCTGGTGTGTGTGTGTGTGTGTGTGTGTGTGTGTGTGTGTGTGTGTGTGTGTATCTTTCTGCTTGGTTCTCTGTTCATTTTTCTCATTTTTCCTTTCAGTTTCTTTTGGTTTATCTATCTGCCTGCAGCTGTATGTCAAATTGAATACTTATTTAGACTACTATTCTAGACTCCCTTCGAGTGTACAGACTCAGAAGATAATGGACTGTATTTGGAAAAGTGATAGACAATTTTTTGCATTAACCTGTCCACTCAGAGATGATTGTAGAGACTGTGAGAGCCCCAGGCAAAAACACACCCCCCCCAACCCCCATAACCCCCCCCCCCTTTTTATTTTCCTGTTGAATATTCATAGAAATCAGATTACCATTTTGCCACAAACTGCCTACTAATTTCGTAACTGCTTACTTGTGGAAAATGAAAATGAAATGTGATAAATGTACATTTTTAAGCTTACATTAATCCTTATTTCATTCATTATCTTCACCACCCACCACTGCCCTTCCTCCACTTTTCCTCCACGTGATGTTTCATCTTTTCTCTTTGACTACTGTTGCACCAGTCAGGGGCAGGGTAATGAGATGGGGCCCAGTGTAGGTGGTTTCCTAAGATGCTGTAGATTAACCATGTGGGTTTTTTTTTCTTTTTTTTTTTTTTTCTTCAGCACATGTTAACATTTCTGTGATCAGCCTTCAGAAGTGCTTTAGTGCTCAGTGCAATTTGCTCTTTTGCCTGTTCTCTGGCAATAAAAATAAGAGGGAGGGGCTTGTAGGAGAATTTGTAACAATTTAGTCTATTCACATTTCATGTACAAATTTACTTCCCTGTTGTAGAATGTAGGTATTAGATATGTAAAGAAAAAAAACAAAAAAACAACACAATTTCCTATAACACAGCATGTTGAAAATAATCAACAAGAAGTTGGTGTGATTCATCAGAGTTACTGTTCCACACCAAAGTTGTATTTTTCCTATAAAAACACATTTTATTCCTCTTATACCACAGCAATTTACCCAAGATGACATTTTTGTTATTAATTAAAGAATTCCACATCATACATTTGAATCATTTATAGTTACATGTAATGTTGTGGAATGCCCACAAAACAAATTAGTTCCTGTTATCTCTTATTTTATACCAAGTATCTTTCTCTCTTTTTGACAAAAAAAGCAGCTTATGTTAACCAGAAACCCCAAAGCCTTGAACATCTTGAACATTTTCTCATGTCAAAAAAACAAAACGTAGTATTTTTGGTTTTGGTTTTAAAAAGTGCTGACACTAAAGACTCCTTTCAACAGTGCTTAATAAATGTGTCAATTAAAACGTGTAATGTCTACCATACAAGTCCTTGAGTAAACTGTTACTATAGAAACAATAATGTATTAGAAGAAGAGCATTAATATAAACCTTGCAGCTGATGATACTGTCAGAGTTGTGCTGTTATAGAAAATACGTTAACACCTTCTGGCCAATCAGAATCAAGCCTTCAACAGTGCTGTTTTTATGATAATGAGTCTTTCTTGGTCACATATACATTAGAGCACAGTGAAATTCTTTTCTTCGCATACCCCAGCCTGTCAGGAAGCTGGGGTCAGAGCGCAGGGTCAGCCATGATACAGCGCCCCAGGAGCAGAGAGGGTTAAGGGCCTTGCTCAAGGGCCCAATAGTGGCAGCTCAGCAGTGCTGGGGCTTGAACCCCCAACCTTCCGATCAGTAACCCAGAGCCTTAACCACTGCATCTCTCCCTCACGGAAGGTCTCTGTGAGTCTTCTCTGAGTAGTGGTGCCATGCTTCCTTTCTGTGTTTGGGTAAATGAGTAAACAGAGATGAGAAAACACACACCGGCTGTGTTTATCCTCCTCACTGCACTCTATTTCTGTCCCTCACATAGCCTCCGTTGCTGATACTCTGTGTGTGTGTGTGTGTCTGTGTCTGTGTGTGTGTGTGTGTGTGTGTGTGTGTGTGAGAGTGAGTGAGTGCATGATCCTACTGGCTCTCCTCCATGAAAGCTCATGGGGTCAGGAAGCCAGAGGGAAAAAACAGGCGAACAAACGTAGCCAGGAACAAGAGGTGGAATAACAAACACGTTCTTTGATAGCATAGCTTCACGCTCCATGCTCGCCTATTTCTGGCAGAATGTGCTCAACGTATTGTCAGCTCTCAGAGAAAAGAAAGTGCAGTGTTCTCTGGACCGGCCGCTGCTTTGGGGCAGGTCCAGATGTTTTCAGGCAGGAACCTGGTAAATTCATCTATGCTCATGTTAATTTGCTCGTGCACTTTCTTGATTACGTGTGTGTGCTGCAATTGAAGTTTTGGGTGGTTTAATTAAAGTCTTTTACTCAAACATGAATGGACTTCGGAGTTACAAGTTGGCAGTCAGTTTATTTCTTCGCTGCCCTCTTTGCTTTTTAATAAGTCAGAGGCCTTTGGAGATTGAACTTAAAAGAGGCAGATGGAAATAAAGACGGAAACTCGTAACGAAAATCTTAAAGTGGCATCAAGAAAGGCCAACAAGCAGACGGCTCTCATGCAACTGCAATGAAAAACAGAGGCTTGTGTTCTCTGCTTGCCTCTTTTCCCTTGCTTTCTCAGCTTTGCTCTTTATCTCTAGGCTTCTCTGTTTTACTCATCAATGATGAAGGTCCAGATGTGTGAGTCCTTGCTTATGTAAACTGATAGTATGGCTCTAAACTGCTTTATCTGAAATAATAAACTCTTTCATTGGAACCTTTAAGAGTTTATCGTGAAGTCAGCTTCTATTCTGATCTACTCTGCACTGGTAGAGCTGTCTCCAAGCAACTCTGCGTATGTGTGTGTGTGTGTGTGGATATCCAGGTGTTGGCTCCCAGTACCTGGCTGTAGTTGTATGCTTGACTCTAGTTACATTCTGGATAACGTGGCTGAATTATACATGACCTCATCCTTATACAACTCCATTATCTCTCTGTCTCTCTCGTTCTCTCTTGGCATGAGTTTTTTTTTTCATATCTTCCTCCTCTCTCACCATTTTCAGTTTTTTTTTTTTTTGCTTTCTTTTTCGTTGCCCTTTGGTGAGGGCCGATCTAAAGTGATGAGTTCTATGCAGAGGAGTTTAAAGGAAGGGCAGGGGATGTGTTAGCCCACGGCACCTATTTGTAAAATGATTTCCAACTGAAGCAATGAAAATGTTTTAGTTCAAAGAGCACTTTTAAAAAGGCCATTACTGAAGACAATCGATGGACCCGATTCTCCGGAAATTCTTGAGACTGCTTTTGTTCTGAATAAAATGAGATGCGATGAGAGGAATGAGAGTAAAACCTACTTCAACATGAACTTCAAACTTGGCTGCGGCAACAGGCAAGTTAATCTATAAATGTAGATCAAGTATGACACATATTACGTGTTGTATTTGTGAGTTTGTAATAATAATAAAAAAAGTAGGTTAATAAAACAGTCAAAAGTAGTGCTGAGGAAAGTAAACTCTCTGATGTGCTCTCACTGAAACTGGACGGTTGAGTTTGGATGAGCGGGTGCTTAGGAGATAGGAGTGGAGCCTGATGTGAGCTGCTGTTGTAGCACATCTGCCTCAAGGTTTGACATGTTATGCATTCTTAGATGCTTTTCTGCTCACCATAGTTGTAAAGAGTGATTATTTGAGTTACTGCAATATTCCTGTCATACTGTTCTTCTCCTTTTTTTCTTTTCTTTTCTTTTTAAAAATTTCCTTACATTTGGTGCTTCCTCTGAGACTAAGTGTTAACTGGCTTCCCACTCAGCGTGGCGCAAGGTCCCTTTCCAGAACCTTCACACTAACTGTTCCTCAGTGGTGGAATGAACTTCCAATCTCAATCCGGACCGCAGAATCTCTCACCATCTTCAAAAAACAGCTAAAGACCCACCTCTTCCGTGAACACCTAACCGACTCATAAAAAAAAAAAAACCCTTAAATATATTTGCACTTTCCACCTCTGCTCTGTGCACTTTGCTTCTTCTGGAACTCAATTAATGGATCTTGTATGGTAGCACTACTTGTATTTTTCTCTGCTAGATATATCTCTTTACTTGTACTTTTCTCATTTGTTAGTTTTGGATTTGGATAAAAGCGTCTGCTAAGTGAATAAATGTAAATGTAACTGCCCATTTTCACATACATGAACTTACAGATGCACACTATAGGATGGTGTCACTCTGACTGACAGGGGAGAAATAGTATGCCATTCCCACCAAGAGAGAATGGCCAACTTTGCTCCCTTGACTCCTGGCCATGGCATTGTATGTATAACCGTATCATTTTCGGGATTTGACTCGCAAGCGCTCAATCTCCTTTACCTTCTTTTCTCAATACTTTTTTTAAACTAATTCAGGTCAAACTGCTTAACGCACACACAGTCAGTACGTTTACATGGACAACAATAATCCTATATTAACCCGATTAAGACAATACTCTGATTAAGAAACTAGCATGTAAACAGCAATTTTTAATTACCTTAATCCGATTAAAGTCATACTCGAAGTAAACACAAATGGAATTAAGACGTGTGGAGTATTCCTGTTTTAGTCGCATTATCGAAGTGCAGTACAGACATGTACACACCTTAATCACACTAATAACGTCGTGTGGAAGTTTTCACCGCATTTTGCGACAGGACACGATCACACACGGCAGTGCTCAACCGTTTGACGGCAAACAAGAGAGCACCGAAAACGCATACTTTTCTACTATATAGTAGGCGAAATACATGTATCTGAGCTATTATGTAGTAGGTAAGTACGCGGTTTCAGATGCAGCCCACGGCTTCAAGCAGTCGTCTATTAACACGTATAGCATGACAAATAATTAACTGCACTTGAAGCATTCGTTAAATGAAAAATAAAAACACCCAAAACTGTATACGGTACCATAACGAAGACGAACTGTGTGTTGATAAGTGAAATTCTGCAGGGAACGTGGGACAGCGTGGCGCGGTGACGTAATGACGTGTGCTGTTAATCGAACTCTGCACATGTAAAACGAGTACACGAAAGGAGTATTCTAAAATCGACTCATGTAAACACCTAATCACCATATTGTCTTATTCAGAGTAAGGTCAATAATTAGATTACTGCTGTCCATGTAAACGTAGTCAGTGTTCACACTTCGCTTTATGGTTGTTTTTTTAGCAAGAATATGTTTTTTTTTTTTTGGTTTAGTTAAAATTGTTAAAACTATTTAAAAGTGTATTTGGTTTAAAGCTCAGTAAAGCTCCATATGTCTTTAGCTACAAAGATCTTGTAATGTTTATGAATTTGAATTGCCAGCTGGTGATGTCACCAAGGGGTTTACAGCTGACCTATCAGAATCTAATCTAATACTCAAACTACAGCAGTATCCCAATACTGATAGCAATAGCAAAACTCTGAAAATTCTTCTTTGTTTATTTTATTTTATAGCAAACGTAAATTTGCAATTTCTACAGTTATAATTTGCAAACATGGATATTAAGAATTATAGATGAAATCAGTCATGGAAGAAGGTTCTCTCTTTGGGTAAAAAAAACAAAACAAAACCCGAAAACAACAAAGGATTGTTTGGCTACACAAGAGTTTTAAAAGTCACCTGAAAATGCATTTAATTATTCATCGAATCAGGTTTGTGTTATTGCCGTAGTATTCAATAAACTTGTTTGTTTTTATTTGAGGTGTGAAATAACTCCAAATGCCCCTTATTTTCCCTTCAGCCATATCGCTTACATTGTACATTCACTCCTTGGACCTTCATTTCTCTAGCCTGCCTGTTTGTATTGTATGTGTGAGTGAGTGTATAAAACAGACAGTCAAGGCAAGTGAGCTGGCCGGAAGGAAAAGTCTTTCCTATTCTTCAGAACCAATCAGTATCAACATTTTTTTTTTTTTTTTTTTTTAATATTAGGATTGATTTTTAAACGGAAATGCCTGGATAGAAAGTATTGATACTTGAGCATTGATCCGTCCATCCTTAACTCCTACACTCAGCACAACTGCACCTTGTACAGAGGCACTGCTCTTCTTTATTCTTTCTTTTCTTTTCTCTGTCTTTTTCTTTCAGCAACTTGTGTTTCTTCCTCTTTGTCTCTCTCATTCACTCTCATCTCATCACATCTTACGATATCCACTAGACAGAATCAGATTCAAACAAATTCAAACGATCAGAAAATGACTGCAGTGCTGAGGTTTGCATGAAATCTCTCTCTCTCTCTCTCTCTCTCTCTCTCTCTCTCTCTCTCTCTCTCTCTTTCTCGCTCTGTCTAATGCATTTGCCTCACTCCATCACACATTTACATCACCCTTCTTCAACAGGTGCATTTTTACTGAGATAGACACTTTAATCCTCATTGCACTGCTTGTCTTTTACTGCTTTAATGGCCTGCTGAGTCTCTACTGAACTTAACTCTGATCCATTTGGCCATTTTGCTGATTCATCATGCAATTATTTCCTGATCTCTCAGAATATACGGCACTTACCAGAGAATGAAAGAGCTTTGCACTCCCTGGGACATATACCAACTCATTATTTCACTTCTAATTTCTTATTCCAATATTTGCAGGAAAGGCGTCTTCACATGTATGTGGTATACTGCCAGAACAAACCCAAGTCAGAGCACATCGTGTCAGAATACATCGACACCTATTTTGAAGTAAGTATGAAACTTTTTGTTTCTTCTTCTTCAAAACCCACACACCTACTTTTCAGCTTTGTGTGAGATACATGAGCAGATTTATCTCTGCAATCATCATTAGTATCCTCTAATTCATAATACACTCTTCTATGTGATTCATGCTCACCAGATGGACTTGATGATATGATGATAAAATGTATTGTGATAAATGATGTCACAGTATGCTTTTTGAGATATTGTGGATATCATGATATTGATATTGTGAACATCTTTTAATTAAAAAAAAAATATTTTGAAACAAATAAGAAAATACCACAATGTACACTGACCTTATGGATGGCATGCACCCAAAAACATGCTTCTGGGCTGTGTACACAAGAACGGCTGAATGCTAGTGGAAGATAGGAAGCTATCTGATTTGATAGACATGACAGGCAGGCGACTCGTGTGCGTTGTCTTGATTGGCTGGATATTGATGGTCCTCATCATTTCTTCTCAATATTGTTCTAATATTTGACAATGAGTTCTGGAGGTGTTTCTGAGCCCATGCAGTCATTTCCATTACAGAATCATGCCTGTTTTTAACGCAGTGCCGCCTGAAGGCCTAGTGATCACGGGCATGCAATATTGATTTTCACCCTTGTCCCTTGAGCAGAGAGATTTCTCCAGATTCTCTGAATCTTTTGATGATATTATATACTGTAGATGATGAGATATTCATAGTCTTTGCAATTTTACGTTGAGGAACATTATTCTGAAATTGTTCCTCAAATTGTAGACACAGTTTTTCGCAGATTAGTGATCCTCTGCCCATCTTTACTTCCGAAAGACTCTGCCTCTTTAAGATAATCTTTTTATACCCAATCATCTTACTGACCTGTTGTCAATTAACCTCCAGCCGTTTCTTTTTAGTAACACTTACCTTTCCAGCCTTTTGTTGCCCACGTCCCAACATTTTTGAGACGTGTTGCGGCCATAAAATTAAAAATTACCTTATTTTTTTTTCTTAAAATGGTACATTTGCTCAGTTTAAACATTTGATATGTTTCCATCTTCCACTGTGAATAACAAATGGGTTTATGAGATTTGCAAATCATTGCATTCCTGTTTTTATTTATATTTTACACAGCGTCCAAAATTTCTTGGAATTGCGATTGTACACACACTCTAACCTAAGCTGGAATCCTGCTGGCTACATTTTTCGGAATTCAAATCGCCACAAACCCTGACTAGGCAGTTACTATGAATGATTGATTATGATGGGAATGCCTCACTGTAAAAGCATAGCTGAAAGCATTCATGTTCACGTTAATAAATGTGTTCATCTCTCACCCACATGAAAACAAAAAACCTACAGCTGGCATGACTTTTTTTATTAGCAGGATTTCGAGTGGCCGATCCACACCTTTGGTCTTATCCAGATACTCTGTGAACCTTTCTGGCAAGCTTTCTAAAAAAATAAATAAATAAAATAAAAAATTATGTGCATTTTATTTGAATGTGTATCTTATCTGTTCATTCAGAACAATGTATTCATGTTTTATTGACAGTTGTCACATAGGACCTTGCACCAAATATTACAATCCATTCTAAAATCACCCAATCTTTCATTTTATTTGTGCGTAGGAGCTTAAACAGCAGCTTGGTCACAGGTTACAGTTGAACGATCTCCTTATCAAACCTGTGCAGAGAATCATGAAATACCAGCTGCTATTGAAGGTGAGAGAGAATTCTGTAAACACAAACACCTTACGGATGCACACACATACGCACACACACATTGATGCAGACACACAACCAAACAACCATGACCTTTTTGAAACGAATGTTTTTAATTAGCTTAGTTAAACGCTGAACAGATCATTAACTGATAAATAGCGCTCAGACGTTATCCATTGTAAACATCTTTCATAAAAGTGGAGAGAGCATGATTAATTGAGGCTGTCAGTGCACTCTTTGTGTTTAATGCTTTCCTGGTGTGCTTTCCGGTAGTGGCCTGTAAGACCAACCGAAATCGGACAGCAAGACCTAAAACACCACAGTAAAATGTAGAAACGCAACAGCATAATAGGAAACACTTCTATATTAACTCACAATGGAACGGTCCTTACTGAACATCACATTCTTGTTAATGAATGGCTACCCAAGAGCACAAACCGTTGTTTGTTCAATCAGTTGTAGAAATAGTTTTACATACATTTATACCAGAAACGTACACGCTGCCAAGTCGATGTCACTGGTGCAGTATGAAAAGTCCACCAAATTAATAATACTCTACTCAGTGGTGGTTCTGTGGGGGGCCATTATTATTTATAGATGAGGAAGAGATGGGCTAACATACTGTATATATTGGGGGGAATATAGCTTACAAAAATGTACAAATCATAATAAAAAAAAAACAACAACATAAAAGTGATTGTTCATTACCCAGAAAACACTATCCTCAAATGAAGCACGGTGGCGGTATCCTCGTTCATGTTGTAGAAAGTGAGTAAGTTCTGATTGGATGATTGCATTAGTATTCATCCCTGTTGTTCTGAAACCCCTAAAGTTCCAGATTGTAGCCCCAGGAGGTATGGTGCACGTGATAAACTGGGAATGATTCTACATATAAGGTAGATCCACTGAGAGCCCAGTGTATTTATTATTAGCAGATGTGTGAAAAAATAGCTTTTTCAGATATGGACACATGGCCAAAATGATGACGCGTATCGCTAGGATTTCTGATTCAGATACAGAGTGTACTTTTGTGTCTTTCTGAGCAGGATTTCCTGAAGTATTACACCAAGGCTGGAATGGACACAGAGGATTTGGAGGTATGAAACTGTATCTGTACTGTTCCAGTGGTTTATATTTAAATTAGCAAAAGATGGTGTGGTGTAATATTCAATAGGTGACAAGCAGAGCTGCATCACAGAATTGTGTGAACTCTTTCTACTGTGGTGTCAACACTTATGCATAAATCTCACAGAAATCGAATAATTCGTACTCAATATGCTTGCTAATATTCACACAGGTTTTCACACAGTTTAAAAGTATCTCTAGGTCTCTCTCTCTCTCTCTCTCTCTCTCTCACTCACTCACTGTCTCCGCAACAGAAAGCAGTGGAGGTGATGTGCTTTGTTCCTAAGCGCTGTAATGACATGATGAACGTAGGACGGCTGCAGGGATTTGAGGTACGGCGCCAGACGCGAGCTGCAGTTTAGAACTGTCTCAACAAAGAAAGAAATAGTGGAGAGGTCTGAGCTGTCCTGGCTCCTAAATCGACTTTCTCTTTACAGGGGAAAATCACAGCGCAAGGAAAGCTGCTTCAACAAGACACTTTTACTGTCACAGAACAGGACAGTAGCTTACTGTCCAGGCCTAAGGAGAGGCGAGTCTTCTTGTTCGAGCAGATCGTCATTTTTAGTGAGCCGATTGATCGGAAGAAAGGATTCTCAATTCCTGGATACATATTTAAGAACAGCATCAAGGTGGGGCTTCTCGTTCCTTCTCTTGCGTGTTTCAGAATTATACCTTGACCTAATGGTTCAGATCTTCAGATCTAATGACTCAGATTTGCTGAGTTCATTAGACTGGTTTTGTAACATTATCCATCCTATCAATAGCTGCAATCTAATCTGCAGTATTATTAGTGCCTCATGACCGTTGTTAAAAATGGTCTGTTTAACTCAGTGACCATTCTTTCTGTATTGCCGCTCCTCTGCGAAAATGACTGCTTCCATAAAGATTAAATTACATTTGCTCGGGTTATATTAATGCCTTATATGAAAGTCTGCGAAAGACATTTTTCTTATTAGCATAATATGAACAAAAGACCTTTAGAATGCTGTACGGAATTATTTGCAATATCAGTTGTGAAACCACAGACTTTCTCTTTCCATGGAAGTTAAAAGCCTGAATGGTATGATTTTATAAAAACCTAAGTACCCTTGAGTTTATGAAAATGATCTGGCCTGTCAGAATTATTACATTTCCTACTCATAATGATTTGAGCTGATTGTAATTGGCTGTTTTCAGATGATTCCACAACCATACATTTATAACCCTTGTAATCATACACTGATAATGTCATGGAGTATAACCATGAGGATACACTGTAACAGTATCATAATCAGTTTTCATAAAGAGCCGTTGCTATTACACTCCCAATCATTTTGGTCTGGTGTCCATCTCAGATGAGTTGCCTGGGTGTGGAGGCGTGTGTAGACGGTGACCCGACCCGCTTTGCGCTGACATCCCGTGGTGCTGACGGCAACACTGTGCGATTCGTTCTGCAATCTTCCTCAGTGGACATCAGCAGGTCCTGGGTGAGCGACGTGAACCAGATCTTGGAGACACAACGCAATTTCCTCAACGGTGGGCCATCATCACCTCCACCATCTTTAGAGTCTTTAGAAGCAACAGAGCTCAAAACACATCTTGAGGATTGGATTAAAGAGTGGGATTTGACTTATGAAACAATTTAGAAAGAACACACACACACAGGATCAGGATTAAAAGGGCTGTTTTGACTCACAAAATCATTTTTGAATAATTTACAGTTTAATAACTGTTCAAAAGGATTTAGTGGATATCGTCAGTGCGCACATACACACACACACGCACCATATAAATATTCAACACTCCATCCTAAATCTAACTTTAGCCTCACTAACCACAAAGAAATGGATTTATACTTTCAGTTTTGAAAAAAGAACACCACAGATTTTATATAAAGCACTTTATATTGTAAGGTCTATCTTGCTAATCCTGGTAAGGCAGGTTTTTATTCGATTTTTGCTAAATTGTCGAGTCATTCTGGTCCTGATCATTCATA
This sequence comes from Ictalurus punctatus, assembly GCF_001660625.3. NCBI lineage: Eukaryota > Metazoa > Chordata > Actinopteri > Siluriformes > Ictaluridae > Ictalurus > Ictalurus punctatus. Next base: position 20,820,414 of record NC_030430.2, read on the forward strand.
AAAACAAACACGTGCAAACCCACACACACCCACACTCACTAGGAATGTAATTGAATATATTATTCGGAATGAACAGATAATGTGTTCTAAACAGACACAAATACAGATATGAATAGGAGCTATTCTATTCTTCTTCTTCGTCTTCTTCTTCTTCTTCTTTTTTTGAAAGCTTGCCAGAAAGTTTCAAAGGGCATCTGTTTGAGACTATTCATTGAGACTGGGATCACATAGGACCCAACAAAAATGTTGTATAAGGTGGAGGTTTTTACTTTTATTCAGGCTCAAGCTCGTGGTCAGATATAAACCTCAAATGAACACCACATTCATTAACATTAACATGTGGCGCATTTACAGCATTCATTCATTCATCCTTAGTAACCGCCTGATCAGAGTCAAGGTGGTTTAAATTAGGCTGCTAGTTTGTTTATATTTTGGGAAATAGAAGCAGTGAACTGAACTTCCTGTTTAGGCTATGCACCCTTTAGGTTTGCAGTATAAGGGTGTAACTCGTTGTTGTGTTTTGTTGCTTAGCCCTGCAGTCACCCATCGAGTACCAGCGAAGGGAGAGTAAGAGTAACAGTCTGGGTCGCACCATGAGACCTCCAGTGTGTGCAACATCTGGGCTGAGGCCTCACTCTTCAGCCTCCATGGACAGACAGAGAGCACCCTGCCTGCGTGCCTACAACACGTCCCTACCCTCCCTCTACCTATCCAGCCCGGGGCCTGGTGATGCATCCGCACAGCTAGAGGTACAGTCCTCATTAACATACACACTTGAGATGAGCTCAGGCTTCTGACATCTGGTCTTCTTTGACCTTTCATTTCACTACAAACAATTACTGTGAACGTATTGTTAAAGGAATACTCCAACATTTTTCAACCTCATCTCTATCTACAACATCTGTAGAATATATAGTGATGACAATTAGAAAGAATTTGAACATGACTACTTTTATTTAGAAATTAACAGTAAGCCTATTGACTTTAAACTTACTTATAATGGAAGCCTGAGGGCAGTTGCTGAATTTTGTTATTAAATGTTTTAAGTACACCACTATGTAGTGAGAATTCGAAGTAATATTTATACTCCGACCATAAAGGTAATAAAGATGAGACAATCTAGGAAAAAGCAATTCATTTACTTGCTTTTCCTGAAAGATTTTGTGGTATCCATGATTGATCAGAACAATACAACTCCATTCATTCATTTATTCATCTTCAGTAACCACTTTATCCTGTTCAGGTTTGCGGGAAATCTGGAGCCTATCCCAGCAACACTGGGCTCGGTGCATTAGACATACATTAACATACACGTCACATCTAGAGGCTAAATTAGTGTAGATGTTCCAGCTACCAGTGCGTTTTTGGGAGGTAGGAGGAAACTGGAGAACCTAGAGGAATCCCACATGGCCATGGGGAGAACATATGAAACCACACACAAACAGTAACCCAAGCTCAGGATCAAACCGTGGACCCTGGAGCTGTGAACCACAAATTCTTCCCTCTGAATTTAGTGACTGTTCCAGTGAATCTAGTGGAAAAATCTAGTGTGTTTTGTTTTCTCAGTACAGGAAAAAATTCTTCTTGGTGGTAATCACACACACTCTACAGATGCAGTACATTAAACTTAATTTTACCATGCTTTCAGGTACAAGAAACATTCACACATGCACACACATACACACACTTGGCACAATATTTGAGAACAAACACAAGCATGTCCAGCCTGTAGAACTGGAATGATTGAGCTCTAATTGGCTGAGACATAAGAACACATTGGAACAAAATCACCTGCTTTAATCTCATCAGAACCGGAAAGCTCAGTAAACATCCTCAGGAATCAGACACTTTCAGGACCTGTGTGGAAAATATATATTTGTGTGTGATGTGTTTACAGTTAACACAGCGATGCAAGCTGGAGTCCCGGCTGGAGGCCGAAACAGTTTCCCCAACCCAAGTTCAGCTGGCGTTCACTGAGGAGCCCTGTTTCTCGCATGCTGTCCACTCCTGCCAGACAGTGTCCAACGGCGTCTATCCCGCCAACACACAAGGCTCAAAGGTGCACATTCACATATGTTCACAACATGGCTGTAAGACAAGGGTGACCAATCATATCCACAAAAGGGCTGACGTGGCTGCAGATTTCCATTCCAACCAAACAGGAGCCACACCTGATTATTCTTCCAGTTTACTCAGTTCATCTTGACCTGTTTGCTCGGATTGGAACCAGCAGTCACACTGGATATTCACAGCGAGGTCTGGACATGTCCTGTCTGAAAAGAAGCTTCAGCACTCCCCCTTCTGGAAGCCAGAGGAAGCACAACAGGATGGGTTTTTAGAGATCTTTAGATCTTATTTTATTAAATGTTTAATTTAAATGTAATAACATTATAATATCTATATAGCACCTCATGACTTTCAATTTCATCAAATTTAAAGCTCTCCAATTTATGGAAATTTTGATTGGTGAGAAGGTGTTGATTCATTTTCTATAACAGCAGCTCTGATTGTAGTAATGATCTCAAGGTTTATATTAATGCCCTCGCTCTAATCTGTAATCATTTCTATAATAACAGCTTACAGGGACTTGTATGGCAGTCACTCCATGTAAACAGATTTTTACAAATTTATGAAATCTTTGGTGAAGCTTTTTTTGGAAGGAGTCTCCAGTGTTAAAGTCAAGAAGACAGCAAGAAGAAATTTAGTGAGTTGTCACACAGGCTTAGTTAAAATATTAATAGCAAAAAACAAAGTATTAGTTCAAAAGTTTGAGGTTGTCTAACTTTTGCCTCTATCCTCGTTTGTATACTCTGAACATCTTTTAGCTTTCTCCTCACATTTGTTGTATTTGTCCCCCACGGCTTTCCTCATTCTTGTTGACATATTTATCCTAACTCGATCTGAACGTCATACACTGCCTCCTTCAAAAGTATCATGGTAAATTGTTTTGTAGAAAATATATTTCTGTTGATTTTGGTAATATTAGTATTCTTTTTGTTGCATATTATTTGTTAAACGAAGACACATTCTATACATTTTTCCGTTCAAAAACCATGGCGTGTGCAAACTTTTCCACTGAACTGCAAACAGTGAGTGGTTGTGTAATTGAAGTGAACACAATCAAGGAAAGGAACCAAGTGCTGAGACTAGAACAAAACAGGATGTACAACCCAAAACAATAACATATCACTGTTGCCACGGGAACCAAGTGAGGATAAGATCATGATGCATATCATAAGTGGAATAACCAGGTTTTTATTTTCCCCGAATAAGACAAGTAGCAGTACTGAATTTAGCTAGTGCAAAACAAGTGTCCCACACCTTCAACTTCTTCATCGCCTACTCTGGCATCTGTGTTCTGTTACTCGGGTGGACCCGTGATCCATTAGTACCACCTGCTCCTGACTGACACGTCAACAATAGCTGTGCTGGTTTGGATTGTTTATCTTGTTTACTCAGTTCTGCATGTCTGTGCTACAAAACAAACAGGAAGGAGAACGGGAAGGGAGATCCTTATCGTCAGCCTGATTGTTCTCGTCCCATACTGTTGCTGGAGTTAAATGGTGTTTTGATGGCGAGTGGTGAATAATGAAAACATGCTTCGTGATGAATTAACTTTTTGGGAACGCTCCATTCTGGAAGGAATATGTGGTAATTTAGTTTCTCTCTGTTTATGTGAAACAACCAGTACTTTCCCTTATTTTCTTTGGTAACTTCTGTGGGGACTAAAACAGTCAGTCACAGGCACTTACCATAGAAAATAACTGACATCAACTTCATGCACTTTTCTGGTGCTGCTGTATGTTGAAAGGAGTTTCGAGGATTTTTCTTCCTTTGAGAACCGCAGCAGTAGTGGTGAGGAAAATTGATTCATAGTCATCAGTGTGTCTAATCAAAACTACAAATGCTGGTTTGTAATGAGAGGCAGCAGGAAGAGCATGGGTGTGTCTGGACGTATATATGTACTGAGAAGCAGAACAAAGCTACATTTTGGATCGGTATTGCAGATATCCCTTTATTCTCACATTTCAGTACTGTTTTCTTGAAACTCTGCGTAGTGCTGTGATTCACTGACTCATTCACAGAGACTTAGTCTCAGTTATAGCCCTAATAAAGGAACAGCTCTGTCAGCCAAAGCTCCAAATATAACATGCTTAGGCCTTAGCTGCAAATTGCTCTGCTATGTTTGGCACAGGTGTTGAGCCTTTTTAATCCCAGATGTTATTAATAAAGGTCTTTTGGAAATGCTGTAGGAATGTTTCTGAAGCAGAAGTGAAGAAGCCGTTTGGTGTAATAGATATTTTCCCTTTCAAATCCAGCAGGCAGGAGAGAGCGGTTCCAGAGCACCACTGTGGGAGGCGGGACCGTCAGCTCCTGGCCCCTCCTCCAGCCTGCAGCACTCCAATCACCTGGCCCAGCTGGATGAAGATGAACTTTGAGCTGCCCTTGAACTCTGACCCTGGCTGCCTTCGGAGCCTGTCACATACAACCTGGATGCGTCCACTATATGACCAGGACGATTTAATCTTGTCCTGTCCTTTACTCGCACTCTGACGTGAATGACCAAGTGACGTTTTTATTTCGGCTTTCTTTCTTCCTCCTTGCTTTCTGTTGAAAAATTAAATAACCATTCCTGCATCGGGAGGTCACTGGAGCTGAATGAACTTTTCATGTGTGTGAATGAGCGTGTAAGAGTGTGTAGGTGTGAATGGGCAGTAGAAACCGCTTCAGTGTTGTAAAAACATGTCGAGTATTTTCCCTCAACAATGTGCTCTGCAGTTCAGGATACTAATGGCTAGCATTACAGAGCCTACATGGGGCTCTAGGCCTGTTTACAAAGGCACTGTTTTTTATTTCCGGGCCTGCTGGGATATATAAATTCTCCAGAAGGAGCCAATTAGAAACAGACTGATAATGCAGTATATATATTTGTATATACCGTACATTAAAGAGCGACTCTGTGCATGAAGACGCATAGGCTTTAGTGCCTCTTCACTGAATATGGACATGTCCAGTGCTGTGTTTCTGAATTCTGTTTGAACGCACAGTGCTGTTTGATCTGAGTGTGAGGAGAGCATATACAGTGCTCCCCTAGAGACCCTCAGCTGCCATGATGTAAGGCTAGAGGTCACACACTCCTCCATGCAGCTGCACAGCTGCAGCTACTGGTCAACACATCAAGCCATGGACAGTTGGTGAAAAATGCGACTGTTTCAGCATGCATCTGTTACATTTTGGCAGAGAAGCATGCATGCACTCAGTGTGCTCTAGGATTTAACAGACTTTTTCGAAAGGAAAATGCTGTTTATTATAACAATAGACAACAGAGCGAGAAGCCTTACAGTATGACAATCTTTATGTGTAATTGCTGAATCCTGTTTAAGCGGCTCCCATCACAATGCTTGACTCCAAGCTTACTGTTTACTCCCTGAATAAATGAGAGAGAATCAAAGACAGCATATCAGAAACACGATGAGAATCAGATGCTTTAAAGAAAAGCTCCTTTGAAGGTGCATCACTAAGTGCCAAAAGGAGTTACTAAAGCCCTTAAACTTAATGACTGCAAACAAAATCGTTCCCGTTTTTAAGGAAATCAGATTGTCCTTTGTACCTGTAAAAAGTGCATTCATTTGCATGTTATAAAATGCTCACACTGCCAAAATACAGTCCCTCCGAAAGCTTTGGAACAGCAAGGCCAATTTGATTGTTTTTACTATACATTGAAGACATTTAGGCTTAGGATTATGAGACGGCAGATCAGAATTTCAGCTTTCATTTCTTCATATTTACATCTAGATGTGTTAAACAACTTTGAACATATAATGATAATGAGACTTTATTGGTCACAGCACAGTAAAATTCAATGAATATGGAATCTGACCCCAACTTCCTAGCATGCTGGGTTAGGGTCAGCCATGATACGGCACCCCTGGAGCAGAAAGGGTTAAAGGCCTTGCTCAAGGGCCCAATAGTGGCAGCTTGGCAGTGCCATGGCTTGAACCCTCGACCTTCCGATCAGAAACCCAGAGCCTTAACGGCCCACATGGCACCTTTTGTTTGAACCATCCCATTTTTTCAAGTGATCAAAAATACTGGAACATATGGCTGATGGGTGTTTTTGTTTCTTCCAAGGTGTGCCCTGTTAAATTGACTGTTTAAAGAATTAATAGCTCTGAGTGGCTGTTCTTGATTTGAGCCCTAGATTTTTCCTGTAGAGACTGTGTTTGTTGTTAAAAAGGATAAACCAACATGAAGACCAGAGAGCTGTCTATGGGAGAAAAGCAAGCCATTTTGAAGCTGAGAAAAGAGGGAAAATCTATCAGAGCCATTGCAAAAGCATTGGCCATAGCCAATACAACAATTTGGAATGTCCTGAAAAAGAAACCACCCACTGGTGGACTAACAACCACACATGGAACAGGCTGGCCAAAGAAAACAACAGTAACAGATAACAAAATCATTGTGAGAGCTTTGAAGAAAAACCCAAAAACAACAGTTAGTGACATTGCCAATAACCTTCACGGTACAAAGGATAAGGTATCACAATCCACCACTCGAAGAACTCTTCTAGAGCAGAAATATAGAGTCCATACCACAAGATGCAAACCACTCATGAGCAGTAAGACTCAGAAGGCCAGATTGGAATTTGCAAAGAAATATAGAGATGAGCTACAAAGATCTGAAACCAAGAATAACCTCTATGAAAGTGATGGAAAGGCCAAAGTGTGGAGAAAGAAAGGATCTTCTCATGATCCAAAACATAGAGGCTCACCTGTGAAAGATGTGGTGGTAGTGTCATGGCTTGGGCTTGCATGGCTGCTTCTAGAACAGACTCGCTAATGTTCATTGATGATGGAACTCATGATGGTAGCAGCAGAATAAATTTAGAAGTCCACAGAAACAATCTGCCTTCCAATTTACAGAGAAATGCATCCAATCTAATTGGGAGGAACTTCATCAGCAAGACAATGATCCAAAAAGCACTGTCAACACAACTAAGGACTTCATCAGGGGGAAAAAGTGGAAGGTTATAGACTTGCCAAGTCAATCACCAGAGCTTAACCCAATTAAGCAGCATTATATCTCCTGAAGAGGAGACTGAACCCCCTTGAAACAAACAACAACTGAAAGTAGCTGCAGTAAAAGGCTGGAAAAGCATCACAAATGAAAAATGCAACAGTTTGGTGATGTCAGTTGGTCACCGGCTTGATATAGTTAATGTAAGCAAGTCATATGCAACCAAATATTAAGTGTTATTTACCTTAATTTACTTTTGGGTGGTCTGCCACCAAAGGTGCCATGCATTAAGCTGTTTAACACATTTAGATGCAAATATGAGGAAATTAAAGCTGAAATTCTGATATATCATCTCATATTCATCTTTGATCTCAAACCCAAATGTCTTCAATACAACAACAGAATTGGCCTTGCTGTTCCAATACTTTTGGAGAGGACTGTATCTTCATGAGTGAAAACCTCTTGAATATAAGTGAACTGATCTAATATTTCCCACTATTAGATTATTTGAAAATGAGTATGATATTATTAAACTTATTTCCCTTTAAACAATATGAAATGTGAAATTCTCTTGCTCCTTTGGCAGAAATAAAATAAGAAAGAAAAATGCTAATTAAATATTATATAAATGAATTTATATTCAGAATTTTACTTACCAATATATTTTTTTCTTTCTTGCAGTGCACTCTGTGAATTTCTTTCTTTTTTTTTTTTTTTATTCTGACAGAATACACTTTAGCATCCAGCAAGCACACAGGTGAACCAGTAGAGGCCACCAGTAAGCTTCTGAAAACACACAAAGGATAGCATTTGCAAACCACCTGCTTTACTGAACTATGCACCTTTTGATTAATTTGAGTCACCTCTGTTTTATGCAGAGTGGCATCCAGAAAAAAAATGTGCCGGCTCAAATCTACACTGCAGTAGGAGAAATAATATGAAATCCATGTGACAGTATGAATGAATTAATTAAATTTTACTTTATTACTATTGGGTTTTTTTTTTTTACCTTGATATATTACCTACACACCTATTTGTTGTTCACTTGCATATAATAACCAAACCAAATAATTTACAACCCAGTTTAATTGCTAATAACCCATGCCCAATTAACCAAACCGCCTGTGACTTGCTGCACTTTACACATTAGGTATGAAAATTGGATAAAATTGAATAAAATTTTTTTGTTTATGCTTGTGAATTGATTTGCTCTGTTTTCTTAAAAAATGTCAATCTGAAAGAAATGATTCGATGATCCATGTAGGATTGAGGTACCCATAAAATCATCGTAACTTTTACAGAATGTCTTTTTGATATTACGTATGCTTTAGGAAGACTTGGCCATAATGCAGTGTTGCACCAAATGCCAGATATTTTCATTCTGGCACATTTGAAAGGCTAATCCTCAAGTACTGTTACAAGTGAATGTCCACATCCTCTTGTCTCTTGTCTAGATAATATAGCCCTGTATTGAGAACGGCCTCTCCTCTGTTGCCTTTGCACAAATCTAGACTTTTGCATGCTTTGTTGCAGATGTTTTAGCAAGTGAAAACAGAAAAGACAGACTAGATAGACTAAATGTCTATGTGACAGATCTTGTTGTTGTATCATATGAAATAAACTGTCTTTTTGGAAAACCTGGATTTTAAGGTCTCAACATTTTTGCTATGTTACTGTAAAAAAAAATATAGTAATGAGACAAATGTATACCCCAAATGTATACATGAACCTAAGTTACCATTGACTATTAATACTGGGTAACACTGAGCAAGCTAACTATGTATTGTAACTATGCAGGGACTAAACTGGAATGAATTAGTTCTACTATATTAACAATAAAGTAAAGTAAGTCACTACTATTAACGACTACATGACTCAAATGAGTAATTACTCAGTAAGTCATAATAAAGAAATCAGTTTGATAATTAATTATGAACTAATATTACTGAGTCTAATATACACACTAAGTTCACCCCTGAGTTCAGCTGATTCAGCCACACCCATTGATAACAAGTGCATAAAACAAACATGTAGCCATGCAATCTCCATAGACAAACATTTACAGTGAAATGGGTCATACTGAAGAGCACATTGAGTTTAAACGTGACACTGTAATAGGCCACAAGTCAGTCTGTGAAATTTCTGCCCTGTTCAACTGTAAGTTCTATTATTGTGAAATGGAAGCATCTAGCCTCAACAACATTTATCATCTAACACCAACAACATCTAGCATCTAGCACCAACAACAGCTTGGTTTGATGGAGATGCATACAAGCCTAAGATCTCTAAGCGCAATGCCAAGTGTCAGCTGAAGTGGTGTAATGCACAGTGCCACTGGACTCTGGAGCAGTGGAAACATGTGCTTTGTACTGATGAATCACTCTTCACTATCTGGCAGTCTGATGGATGAATCTGGGTTTGGCAAATCCAGGAGAAAACTACCTACTAGAATGCATAGTGCCAACAGTAAAGTGTGGTGGAGGAAGGATAATGGTTTTTCAGGGTTTGGGCTAGGCCCCTTATTTCCACTGAAGAGCAATGCTAATGCTACAGAATACAAAGGCATTTTAGATTCTTCCAACTTTGTGGCAGCAATTTGGGGAAGACCCTTTCCTGTTCCAACATGACTGTGCCCCTGTGCACAAAGTGATATCCATAAAGACATTGTTTGAGGAGTTTGGTGTGGAGGAACACAAGTGGCCTGCACAGAGCCCTGACCTCAACCCCACTGAACACCTCTGGAATGAATTGGAACATTGATTGGAACTCCAACATCAATGCCTAACTTCACAGCTGCTCTTTTGACTGAATGGGCACAGACTCCCACAGACACACGCCAAAATCTCAAAGAAAGCCTTCCCAGAAGAAGACTTTTATTTCTGAATCATAAACATATAATACACAATGTGAATCGCACATTTTCACAATGCACATCATTAAATTTTTGTACTGTGATGCATCATGTCCCAATATATTGCCACACCCCTATTACCTACCTATAGAAGAACTACTGCACTCTAAAACTTACATTTTAAATTCATGAGCGATGAATATCAAATGCAGGATTAGAATAATCATGAATCCAGGGTTAGCCAGTAATCTGAGATAATGTTCCAGAGGTAATTTTTAAACTCGCTAGAAGTAAGGTTAATAGTGCGATGGTAGACCTAAATAGATATCTTCACGTTAACAGTAAATATAATTATGTAAGAATTTAGTCTTCTAAAATCTCTCATAAAAATACATTTCCTTTTATAAAAAGAAGCCAACACATTTTCCTTACTTTACCATACTTTGTGTCAGCTGGATAACACTGGATATCAAGCCAAAGTACATGTTAAAAATTAATAGCATTTATAATGTCTACTTAATACAGAAATATAATTTTGAATCCAAATAAAAATTGAGTTCAGCAAACTGAGGTTGTGGTGCGGTCAAAGCCAGAAATCATAGCCAATGCTGACAGTTCTGCTATTTGTACATCTGGGTATCTGTCCAGGGTTTTTTATGGATTAATATTTAATTAAAAAGGAAGGAAGGAAGGACGAAAGAAAGAAATTAAGAAAGAATGAAACCTTTCTGGTTTAGGTTTCAGGTTTAAATCCAAACACAGGTATTAGGAGCATTAAACAGATACAGACACATGATATTGTCATAGTGTAGCTCTTTAGCGTTGGTTTCAAGAACAAGAGCCTACACACAGTGACAAGTAGGAAAGTATTTATGCAGGCATCTGGTTCATTTGTTCTCAAGCAGGGTCACATTCTGGGCACTGTAGAGCAGTAAAAAGCTAATGGGAGCATGCCTGTGATATACATGACTACTGAGAAGGTGCTAAGTCATTCACTTGCAGAAAGATGACAAATCAAAGCAACTGGTGTCACTAGCGGCAGGACCCGAGCAGCTGGAGGTCTATTCGCTGTTAGCTCCAGCCGAGTGCCATCCTCACTAACTGTTGACTCTATCATCGCCCCCGAGATAGGAAAAGCCATTAAATGACTGTGAACTTGATGGCATACGGTAAGGGCAGGGTCTCTATCAATGGTCTTAACAATTTACGGTGAGGTGTAAAATGTCTGAGAGCTTTTCAGTCATTTTGAGCCTTTAAAGTGTTTCCTTACCACCCAGGAACAATGGCCACCCCAAATTAGCATCTCGAATACTGTTAAATTAACATTAGAATTGTTGTGTAGGCTGTGGCCCAGCACTCATGTGATGTTAGATTTAATATTAGCGAACCATTTACTCATATATACACATTAATTAAGAGGTGAGGCGTGTGCCATGGAATTAATAAGACAAGGACAGGTATTGAGTATTGGGTTTTTTGTCTATTTTTGTTTATTCTTTTTTCACATGCTTAGTCATTATAGAACTGTATGCCAAATAAACATTATATACATTACAACACTCTCCAGAATGGAACCAGGGTTTATGCAAACATCCAAGAAATTTACATTTAAAGTAAAGAAATGTTTTGAGTGCAAATCGCTGCTTTAAATTCATATTGGAACGATAGGGAATAATTACAGACAATCCGACAGGTTAAAACAATTATCTTAGTTAATTTTTACAAAAGAACAAAATGCGACAAAAAGTATTAAGGCAATATTTTCTGTAAAAAATAAAGGACCAAATTAATTTAATAAATATTTTTATATTGTGCTTGTACAATGTATTGGTAGTGAATTAATAGATTGACAAATGAACTTTGTGCAAAGAGAGAACAGCATTTGTGAGATGTATAGCATGCCTGAAACCATGTCAAAAAATTAAAAAGTCACATTTCCTGTTTGGAGTGTTTGTCCATCACCTCTTTACTAGCAGCGTGGCCTTCATTATAGACCTTAATATCTCTCAGTAGCTCTGCACTGTATTCAGAAATTCAGTGGACTTTTAAATATGGCTTTGTCTCTCATGAGGATTATTCAAGTGATCTCTCTGAGAGTCGTGAGATTATCTGTGCACTACAGTTCTTGACTTCCTTCACTCCCTCTTAATGTTGCTCAGCTGTGTGTCAGCGTGTGAGGGCTGGCTGGATCGACCCTTCCTGCTCTGGTGGGTCTTGACATGCTTGGAGAGGTGATCACTACGCATGAACCTCTTGCCACATTGTGTGCAGCCGAAGCGCTTCTCGCCGGTGTGTGTGCGCAGGTGCCTCTGCAGCTCGTCTGAACGCGTGAAGCTCTTACCGCAGAAGAGCCAGTTGCAGATGAAGGGCCTCTCACCTGCATGCCAGCGCAAGTGCGCCTTTAGGTGCGAGGTCTTCTTATACACCTTGCCGCACTCCGGGATGTGGCAGATGTGCAGTCTTTTTTTGCCAAACTCTAGGCTGCCGACGGTGTTCCCCGTGGATTGGCAGTTTGGACACTTACAGCGGCGGCAGCGGCGTGTGGAGCCCAGCAGGCTCTTGGAGGTTCCTTGAAGCAGAGCAGCAATCTGAGGCTGGTGGCCTAAAACCAGCTGCCTGCCCAGGGAGAATGGGTGACTGGAGGTGCCAGTGTTGCTCTGAGGAAGACTCCACCACTGCTGGCTATCTTCGATGTGCCCTCCAGGCAGGTGGGTTCTGGCTGAATTGTTCTGCAGGAAGCTGGGAAAGTTCTGGCCAACAGCATTGTGCTGTGCATAGTACTGAGCATTTCCTTGCGCCTGCGACGACAGCATTTTGACCGGTGAGACCTCGAATGAGTATGAAGCGGGAGGTTCAGCTGGAGGTGTAAGAGGCAGCTCATGGTGATGGTGGTGGTGATGATGATGATGGTGGTGCGAGTGAGAGCCCAGGCCACTTTGCACATGGCCGGGGAACTGCATCTTGGGCACGGTGAAGGCCATATGATGGGCACTCAGGCTGGAGTTTGGGGCCACGTCATTGCTCCAGAGCTGAAACATGCTGGACGTGGTCCCCACGGTGCCCTCATAGGGGAACTGAGCCCCGTCGGTGCCCACGGTGCCGCTCACCTGCCAAGCCTGGCTGCACGTGGTGGCCAGGAAAGACAGCGGATTAGGGCCACTCTCAGGAGAGGAGCTCGGGGTACGATCCTGAGGGGGATAACAACATGTTATTAAAACCACACAAAGTAAAATGAAAATGATTTAAAATGGCATCATCATTATTTGATAATAAAATTTGATTTAAATAATTACATCATTAATTATCCAGAAATTTAGAACTCTAGGTATTTATGGATTTACAGTTATACTATTATTTGCTGATAATGGTTTCAGAAGTATATAATGAAAAATAAATTAAAACTAAAAGTTAACATAATAATAACAACATTATCTACAGCCATGGTTTGCAAAATGGGGTCTGGGGACCATACCACCAGAGCTTCATGATGTATATCTAGTAGCTCCCTAAGTGTATTGCTTTTGTAATCATATGATGGTGGTGCCGGAGATTACCCTCAACTAGTATCAAGATTGTTGTAGTTATATTTGAGTTAATATATTTTCACCACAATTTAAATAAAACCATTGTTAATATGATAAACAATGTTTGAAATCTACACCTACATGACTGGAAGGTTCAGGAATAAAAAGCTGGTGGTAGCTTATTGTTCTTCAAATGAAATCTGCGCTGTGATTTATTGGGGTCCTTGCAAATGCTTTTACTGTGGTTGAGGTTCCTGGATGTAAGCAATCTGAGAGGTTCTGATCTACAGTATTGTGAAAGTGAGCTACAGTGAATGATGTGTTCAAAAATCCTTCAACAAAGTTTCCACATTTCTGTTTCCAGTTTTCTATTCAGCCTTTTTTTTAAAAAAAAGAAAAAAGAAAAAAAAACAAAGAAAAAAAGAAAAACAATGCGTTAACTGTTTACAAGACATGACTAAAATGAGCTTGAATATGAAAATAAAAACCACGGTGTGTTCTTATAGTCCTAATGCCAATATTGAAACGGATCATACCTGTAAGAAGTTATGCAGTATGTTGTCGGTTCTGGAGAGCGTCAGTGCAGCCATGTGCTTTTACAGTCAGGAAGATCAGCAGCTGCAGATCAGCGCGAGAGCAACGTGCGAACCAAGAGCGCGCGCGAACACAGTGACTGTAGAGGCTGAGCGCGCGCGGGGAGTTCTTCTGAAAACCACACGAAAATCAACGTGAACACCGTTGCAGCGGAAAAAAAGCGATAAATCCTCGAGGTAAGGCGACTCGTCCAGGACTCATCCGCACTCTCTGAACTCCTGAAGAGGAATGATTTTCCCAGGTTCGGTCCCGGTTTTTTTTTTGTCCTTCTTCTCACAGCGCTCGCGCATCAAACATCTTTTGAAGTCAGTCCCAAAGCCTATGGCTAGTCATCCTCGCGCATCTTCTCTTTATGGAGCAGAAGATCCTCTCGCCAGGGGTCTCTTAAAGAGGCACTGAATAGAGGGGGAACCCCGGGGAGGGGTGTGTGTGTGTGTGTGTGTGTGTGTGTGTGTGAGACCATGACCACCCTAATTTTATGTCAGCGATTTTTATTTGATCAGATGCTGACCAGACACCACCCTCCCTTTGACCATCTGCTGAAGACAAGCTTTTTAAAATTACATGGCAGTCCAGTTCCATTCAAACTTATTTGGAAACTGCTTTTAACAGTCAACATAGTCACGAAGCACCTTTTACAGAACTCCCAATATAGATTTAGATCCATAATATGCAAATCAGAGGTGATGGGGGAAAAACAAGAAACATTTCTAAGTTACATCAGACAGTGGGAATATAAATCATTACTCTTCTACCACTCTGTGTACTATAAAGTAAAAAAAGTGTGTTGAAAGGATGTTCAGTATGAACAGATAGTGAATAAGAGCGAGTCCTTGGATGAACACAGGACAGTCTTTATGATTACAGCAGCAGCTCTTAGGTACAAATCTACCATATCTAGCATGAGATTATCCAGGCACTTCCTGACTGTTCCAAGCAGATTGTTCCTGACTGTTTTAGGGAAATGTGTAGGGTATTCATGATGGACCATCCTCAGCAAAACTTCAACCAATTCTGTTGACTAGAAAAAGTTTACCTGCTACTTTTAAGAGCTGATGGCCAAACGTGCATGTTTATACTTGTTAAACTGAATGTCATCTCTAATGTTATAACATGGTGTCTTATATATAATATGTATACAGGCTATACATGTGACTCTTTATTTCATACATTGCTCCAGAGCCAGTAAGGTCTTAACCAGTTTGTTTAATTAGAATGAGTAAACTTGTGCTGAGATTATAATTACCATTACAATCATATAAGAATCATTCATAGTGTAACCAGTCATACATTGTAAAAACAATACTGTAGATTTTACAGTAATTCAATGGTAACCTGAGTGGCTCAGTGGTTAATGGTAAAGGCTTTGCATCACAGATCAGATGGTTAGGTAACCAACCCCTAAAAAATATAAAAAGAAAAAAAAAAAAGAAAAAAGAAAAACCTTACTCTGGCACTTACACCTCTACTCTGCGCACTTTGCTTCTTTTAGAACTCAGTTAATAGATCTTGTATGGTAGCACTACTTGTATTGTTCTCTGCTTGATATATCGCTTTGCTTGTATTCTCTCATTTGGATAAAAGCGTCTGCTAAATGAATAAATCTAATGTAAATGTAATGTATGTGTTCAAATCCCAGCAATGATCAGCTGTCCTGGTTGGCAACGCAAATTGCCAGTAAATTATTGTAAAAATTTACAGCTTTTTTAAATGTCTTCATTTATTATTATTATTATTATTATTATTATTATTATTACTATTATTATTATTACAATAAAGCTTAATGTATAGATCTATGGACTCCCAATGGTCCATGAAGCACAGCTGTTGCACAGCTTTTTAAAAAAAAATTATTTATACAGTTATTAGCCTGTTTGATTGGTCACTTTAATTAATTCAAACCTCAATAACTCAAACAACAAGCAACTTATAGTCTAAATAATGCCAACTTGGACTTAATGTGTTCTGTTAGTGGAAAGTTCAGGATTAAATAGAAAGCTACATGGCTCTGACAAAAAAAATAAACAACAAGAAGTCGTCTCATATTTGGATCATGTTCATAACATAAATGTGTAGTAAGGGATTCAATGGAATTTCTTTTGGAGATAAAGTAGTCCTTGGGTGCAAAAATATTGAGAACCATGAACCAGCATATCTATAGGTTGCATATCGTAGCCTACACAATATGCAACATCTTTTAAATCTGTGTTAACCACAAAAACCCAAAAGCATCACAGATGCAACACAAATGCTTTAGTCGATACTTTGATATGCAGTGAAAAGCTACTGCTATTTTACATCATGATCACTTCTTATAAGTTTGGTCACACGTGCAGGAGAGTTCCCTTAAGGGCATTTGACTAACAAACCAACAGGTTAAATGAAATCAAACCCCGACCAAAGCCTGGTGTTAAGCGCGCGGCCACATAAGCGGCTCTGCGGGACACTTTCACACTCCGGGTTCAAGTTAAGGACGCCATCACATCACGCGGATTAAACACAGCTCGAGGAGGCCCGAGGAGCTAAATTCATCTCTGTGTCTTCACTGGGAAAGCTTACGGGTCAGCCTCAGTGCCGTTTAACATCTTAATACACAGAAAGAGCGCTTCTTTGTGTCGCGTCCGTGTGCAAACATGCGCTGGATTCTCATTCAGGCGCAGAGTTCTCACCTCACAACGCATAACAATCAGCCTTTGTTTCTGCACATGCATGCCTCTGCTTGGGCATGCACGTGCTCTCTGCTTCTAATTTTATTCTTAAATACAGCATTGCATTTTGACACATTACGTCAGCTTAGCATTAAATTATTCATCTTAAAAGCATAGATTCAGTAATTACAGTGAAAAAAAATATTGGCGTGAAAGTCACTCAAGAAAAGTGTGGTAACAATTTCCACACACACACACACACACTCTTAGTAAATTTAATTAAGCATATTTTAAGTAAGGTTTACATGGCACCAAGGATTATTCTCATAAAGAAATCTTAAAAATTGTCCAAAAATGTATCGAAGGAAAATTACCGAGCAGCTTTATTTCTTTTTGAAATAAGTAAATTGTACTCAAACTTGAGTCAAATGAACGACATAAATCTCAGCATTGTAAAAAGTACACACCATCATTACTACTTAACAGTCACTAACACCTTTAGTGATTCCCACCAAGAGTAGCACACCAGTGCACTTATATCAGCCTTCATAAAGACTGAACTGGTAGAACCCAACATGACTGCTTAACTAACATCTGTGCACACCACGTTATACACACCATACACCCGAGTGAGAAACACAAAGATACTTGAACCAAGAAACTTTACAGAAACACTTGACTTGAATATTTCGTAATACAGTCTTCAAGGCAACATAAAATAAGAATATTGAAAACAACCAATCTGTAATGCTCCGGATTAAATCAGTGTAAAGTTCTGTGAACACATATGCATATTGAGTTTTAAAACCACAGCGCCTTTTTAGTATGCGAGCGGTCCAAGTAGAAATTCTTCTAGTTTTGTAAGCATTTGCAAACTAAAATTAAATCAAACCCAGTAAAGTAAGTAAAACATACACTTTGTGTTTTAGCCACATATTTACATTTATTAATTTAGAACTTAAAGCAATTTAGTAATGCTAGTAATTTGCTTTTTTGTGTGTTAAAATCACAGGTTTATTTTGGTTGTTGGACTGTCATATTTACTGAACCTCTGAATCATTTTTTTCAGTGTACAGTGAATTGGAACTTTAAATGTAAAAAGCCTGGAGCCACTGACAGATGCTAAGAGTTTGAGTGTTTAATTTATCATTAATTATTTACCCTTTCATGCATAGACTTATTAAAAACATTCCACACGACTAAAATTTTTTTTTTTTTACTTAAAATTACATGGCATCTTAGAGTACTGTGTTGGTATAGATGTTTATTTGATGACATCTGCATTACCGAGTCAGCAAACATTTTTTATTAGATTTCCAAATCTTACTTTTTAGACAAAAAAAAAAAAAAAAAAAAAAAAAAAAAGAGAAATATTACAGGAAACTGTTTGTGCGTCAGTAAGGAAAGAACATTTAATAACAGGCAAAATTTCAGACAAAACCCGTGATGAATCTGTCAAGTTTTGCCTGCAAAAATAGAAGCAGTTGTGACGGTTAAAGTCTCCAGAAGTAGTGTGGTAGATTCTCCATGATGCTCAGTAAAACTTTCCATTCCATTTCCTTATTAAACTGCACAAACTACCTGGCACTATTGATGCATTTTTAAAAACCGAAGGACTGTCATGCTAAACATTGCCTTTTTAAGTCTATTACTGTTTACAGCTTTTTTAAAATGTAGAAATGTTTAATTTTCATTATTTTTTAAAGTCATCTTGACATTATTAGCATGTCCTTGCACGTGTCTAACACTATGCACAGTACTGTATATTAAAAAGCAAATAGATTGTCCATGTGTAGGAATACCATCAACTTAAAAAAAAAAAAAAAAAAAAAAAATTATACCTGAAAACAAAAACTTTCAAGGTGTTTCTAAACAAATATTCAGAAATATAAATATAGAAAAATATTAAATTCTGATGACAAAATGTATGAAAATATAATTTCTCAACAAAATATAATAATATTCGTTGACATGTACAAACTGTTCAGTACTGCTACCTGATACAGATGATTTTGGAAGTAAAATGTATCTTCAATAAAAAATATATATATATTTAGGTATTCATTGTAATCTGGCACAAAAAAAAAGTGATTTAGAGATCATTAACATCTTATAACGTATTTCAGTAAACTAGCTTTAAATTTCACTGTGCATGAAAGGGTTAATAATAGAGAAGTACTTCCATCCCACATTAGGAATGACAGATATTTAGGACAGACATGAAATTATACTTCATTTAAAATATTAATTCCTAATAAAATACCATTTTTATTCTTAAATAGATTTTTTTAAATTATAGCAGATGACTGCTAATTCTGAAATCAAGTTAGGTCTACAGTGAAGGCCAAAAGGTCTGAGCCCACTAGTGAAAATGCTTGTGTAGGGCATTCTTTTTCAATTTAACACAGAGGTTTTCATTACAAATGAGATCATCAGCAACAACTTGAATGAAAAGTAGAATCTTGGAAATATTTACATGAATTTCAGAATTTGTTAGTATTTGGTATGTCCCTTTCTTGCTGGACTCCACAAGTTTGTGTAAAACCCTGCTGATGCATGTTAGCAAATCTATCAGCATGTTGTCTGAACACGCACTTCAGTAGAAGAGATCAGACTTACGGAAACATGCTAATCATCACAAATTTGCTTAGGTTTAAATAGAGACCTAGAAATTGTGCAGCATCTTGAATACTGAATAGTCACTTTCTGTATATCTATCTATATCTATCTATCTATCTATCTATCTATCTATCTATCTATCTATCTATCTATCTATCTATATATATATATATATATATAAAATGTCACTTTCTGTTTATTTCTGGTTCTAAATAAAAAAAAAAAAAAGAAAACCCAGACTTTCAATGTGTTCTCAGACTTTTGGACCCCACTGTATGCTGATTGACTGAATTCTCTTGAGGACTCCTACAAGCTATGACTGAATATAGATTTACAGACAATATTCAAATGTGCATTTTCTAGCACTGGGTCATTGGATCAGAGATATTGATGATTACATCTACATACAAAGCAATACTGTTCCACAAATTAACTTGGGAATATAAAAACAAGATGCCAAAGAATAAGACCACCACATACACTCACAAAGAATGTTGGAAATATGTTGGGAAGAGGATATATTCATAAATGGACAGTCTACACAAGTACAAATATTTGATCTAACAGCCAAATTAAGGAAAGCCTATATATGTAATCCATATGAACTAGAAAGGCTATTGTATTCTTATACATTTACTGTTATTCAAATAGTAGTTGTCAGGACATCTATATATATTTAATATGTTATAATAAAACATACAAAACTATAATAAGAAAGCTGTAAATGAGGCAAAATTAAAAGCAGGAAATGGAAAGTACTAGAGCATTAAACAAAAGTAATGTGTTACTATGCTGCTGTTAAACACAAAACAGGCAACATCTGAGCCATCGGATTATCAAATAGAGAAGAATTCATACAGATTTAAATAAATTATGATTACATTCAGGTGTAAATTACTCTTTGTGTCACATGTTGACTTTAGTATTATACATCTACGGTTGCTTGATATGAAGCTCTGTTATTAGGGCATTATACAGTACACAATGCCAGATGTGTTTGAAGTCTGTGTAAGGGGGTGATTTGCCTGTAGACAAGCTTAAGGCTTAGGATCCATTACAAAACCCTCTTGGCACAGTGAAGATAGCATTACACTCTAAGTCGATATAATTACACTGCATTTGCAATGTAACAAATCCAAAATAAAAATCCTACCATATTAAACAAATAATACATTTTAAATAATTGCACAAAATATAACGAGCCCTTACTATTGTTGTTGCTTATCTTTCATTAATTTATTCATGCTTTTTATGCTTTCAAAGATTTTCACAAATAAACACAACAAGGCTAATAAAAGTGAGTAAAATGTCATTTAAGATTAAAGGAAGCCAATGAGTAAAAACAATAATGAAGGAGGACCTCAGTAATTAATTATTATACTAAAGACGTCTTCAGCCAGAATACTCAATTATTTATTCTCAATACATGAACAAAACCGAGGTGTAGATCTGTCCTGAACTCGACACTTGTACCAGTGACACACTGATTGATGTTTGTTACTAAATGCTGCATAATTCATTAGCCTTTGTTCTTCCGGTTAACCCAAAGAACATGTAGGAACAAATCATTAACATGCTCGAAATGGAGCTGGTGCAAAATTACAACTTTCTGAAAAGAAAGGCAGGTTAGAAAATGTTGGAACATAATTGTAACATCATGAACAGCACAGTGTTCTCGGGGCAATTAAGGTGTGTACTACTAATAAAAACCAAAATAACAGTCAAATACGAGAAAAGAGATAAAGGACATGAGTAAAACATGTCAAATATTTGATGGCATTAAGCTGAAAGGCCGCCTCTGTCTCTTTCTCTGGGCTTCATTACCGAGCAGAAGTTGTTAATTACCCTGATTCTTATTTCCTGTCCCCTAAACCCCCCCCCCCCCCCATCCTTCACCCCCTCCAGCCCCCACCATTACTGCCTCCCAGATGAATGGCTTTGAAGTGCAAAGCATGCTCGCCTTACTTTGAACTGTGAAAACAATGCTCCTGTGGTCGTGCTTACCTTCCCCATGTTGCCTCATTTAAATAGACCTGGATACGGCTTCCACCGTTTTCAAGGGAAAACTCATTTCCAGAGCAAGCAGAGATCCCAGCCTTCATTAGGCAACTGTAGAGATAGCAGGCATTCACACAGTCTGCTTCGAATACTCTCAATGCACTCCCATACTTCACTGTGTCCACTTAGATCATTTATGATCAAAGATTTTACTCAATCTATTTAAGGACAGAGTAATAATAATAATTTTAAAACGATCGGATTCTTGTCTTTTCATATACCTATTCACGATAGGATAGGAATTACCTTCAGTGTTGCTTCAAATATAACTGAGAAAATAGCACATTTTAAATCTGTCATTTTTTGAACATTATTGCTTACAAATAATTATAAATCTTTAAGTATATTGTTCTTTGATTAATAGGAATTGAATGTAGTTACAAAGTCTGGACTCGCTGATAGAACCTGAGTTTAAGGGTTTAACTTAGCTATTAATTAACAATTAATATTCTGTCACTTAGATGGAGAATCCTAAATGTTTGATTCCCTCATTAGAAATGACAGCAACTGCAGATATTTTGAACATTACAAAATTGCATGCTAGCATGAATTAAGTGTGCGCATGGTCTCTGTTTGTGAAGACCAAACTTCTGATGTGGTCATGGTAATAATTTGACATGTACCCACCAGGGCTTTAAATAATAAATTAAATAAAACAAGGAACTACAAAATCATTGAGTTGGACACCTTCCACCAAGGATGACAAATCCATTCGTTTAAAACTGACTGTCCTCATAAAAGGGCCCGAACAATGCAGGAACAAGCAGGCATGTTGTCAAGCTGTTTTTTTTTTTTTTTTTTTTTTTTTTTTAACCATGTCTGGGGGCAGTTTAAAAGCCTCAGATCATTAAATTGTCCCAGCTGTCTTGACCATCTGCACTCCAAACAGTCAGCCACGAGCCTTTGTACTGGTGGCCATTTCCAAAAGCCAGTTTTATAGCCTCGTGTTGACTAAATGACCCTCAATGTAACATATAACCTGCTGTTCCCTGGATGTGACCAGCTTTAAACACTACTCGGTCCAGTCTGTGACAGCACCGCTCATAATCACAGTGACCGACGTTGTAAGGAGAGAGAAATGGGACAAAAGCTGAGTATTTAAGGCAGTACAGATTTGATCATGTGCTCTGAAAGCTTTTATTGCATGTGTTTTTTTTTTTTTTTGTGATGCCACGTGGTAACGCAATTGCCATTATTTGGGAGTTAAAGGTCAGTTAAACTGTATTTAACTTCTGCAAAAATAATCAGCTGATTAATTGAGTAAACTTATGTGACAAACTTAAGGATTGCCAGAGGTTTTTTTTTTTTTTTTTTTAAACCAAATTATGCTTTTAATTAAACTTAAGACCAGGAGATTTCTCATTTAAAAACACACTACATACACACTACATATACTACTACATCTAATTTACTGAACATGTTTTAAATGCTACTTTGTACTGATACTTCATCTGCTGCATGTATAGATGACTGCTCAGACACTACACATTGCACACAGCTTCTACCTATTTATTCTACTACCTTTTGCACTCTTGTTCACACTGTCTCTGCAAATATTTCAGTGTCTACAGTTAAGATCTGCACTTTACCTACAAATGTACTAGCCATAGATACCAGTTCCCTAATATATTCCCTAATATATATAATATGCTATCCCTGAATAAGTTATTTTACATAAAATATATTTCCATATAGTCCACAAGACACAATAATAATTGAATTTACACAAATGATTAACTGGATGATCAACAAATGTTTTTATGTTTTGTGAGAGTTGTTCATGAGTCCCTTGTTTGTCCTGAGCAGTAAAACTACCCACTGTTTTTCAGAAAAATCCTCCAGGTCCTGTACGTTATTTGCTTTTCCAACATCTTCTAAATATTTGACACCCTTCCAACAGTGACTATATGATACTGAGATCCATCTGTTCACACTGAGGACAACTGAGGTTCTCATACTCAACTATTATAAAAAGGTGCAAACACTCATTGATGCTCAAGAAGGCAACACACAACATTAAGAGCTGGGGGATATAAACATTTGAGCAGGAAATTCAGTGTAAATTATTGTTATTTTGTTTAAAGATCTTATTTTTCTCATTTAGTACATCCCTTCGGAAGCTACACAAGACATTATACATACATAATTTCTCCCCTCTTTCTTGTTCTCCCTCTGCCTTATCTTCTTTAAAATAAATTCCACAGACCACCTCACCCCAGGACTTTCCACCAACAGAACACTTAGGGTCCAAGGCCTCCTGGTTTTTGAATTATTAAGGTTTAGATTAAAACCCATTCAACCTCAGTTTATAAACACGACATATTTGATAATTATGGTTGTGTTTCCACAGCTATCACTGAATAAAAAAAAAATGAAGCATGTTCAGAACAACTGCTTAAGTTTTTTCTTTCATGTCGTCCAATCCTGGACAATATAGAGACTGAAATGAGAAGGTGTTAAAAAAGAAGAATGAATACCTACAAAGTAACAGCAGACATTACTATAGTAGAAAGTTTTCTTATGCATTGCAGTGACACCTTGCTCTGAATAACAATGAAAAGATAGAGCCTGATCAGCTTTATATATATATATATATATATATATATATATATATATATATATATATATATATATATATATATATATATATATATATATATATATATATTATATTATATATATATATATATATATATATATATATATATATATATATATATATATATATATATTATATATAAATAAAGCAGGAAGATAAGCAACATTACTGGTTTCAATTGATCTACCAAATTACAGCACATCACAAAATTACTGAACAGTTATTGTTTTTTCGTAATTAGTGAGATCACATAGATGCAGAATCTGAAAATATCCACATATACAAATGCAAAAATACTGAGGAACACACAAACATCTGTAGAGAGGAGCGAACACTCTGGTCAACATTGTTTCCAAGGAAAACTTTCCCCCCAAAAAACTTTGTTGCTAGTCTGCTTGCATTTATTAAAGATTAAGATTCACAGCTTAGGCACAGATACAGAAAAGCACATATTTATACTTGTCAGAGAAAACTTTTATCACTACCAGGGGCACTTGAAGTTTGTTTGCATTTTGTTTTGCAGTATTCTTAACAACTTCAGAAGTCAGATCACAGGAGCCCGTGATCAAAGCGCTTTTTGGTGAGTTCAGGAAACACAGGAGCTATACGCCATGCTTTGATACTCCACATCAATATTTCAATTCGGCGATCACTTGACATGTACCCGCACTCCCTGAGACGGAAGGAAAGGGGGGGGGGGGGGGGGGGCAACTAGGACTTAATAGTAAAGAACCAGGTAGTAGAGTTTACGCTGCACAGCACAACTCTTTTTACAACAATAAAAACTGCTCTGCGTGTTATTTAACTACACACTGTCTGTTCAGACCCATAACAGAACAATGCAGAACTCTACATAATAAAAGTAAATGAAACAAAGAAACCTTTGTTTTCTGGCACTTGAAAGTACTTCGCTCAGTGTTGAGCTTTGAAGAGTACCTCTTTACTTTGAACATACTGAGAAGACTCTGTTTGAAGAGAAAGTTAAACACTTGAAGGTTACACTAGGAAAAAAAAATCATCACATTTTCAAATTCGATTTCATAAACAGTTCTGTTGTGTTTGATCGATCTTAAAATGGAACCCAAACTACAAATTGTTTTTATTATTTAAGCAATAAAACATGATAGGGTGTACTCTTTTATCAATCAAATAATTAAATGGTGGTGGTGTGATGCCTAAAAGATACCAACTGGATTTTCCTATGACAGCATGTCCCAACATGATTTATTGCTCTTAATTTGCCAGTGATTACATGTTTTATTTCTTAAAGAAAGACACATTGAGTTTTGCATCCATTTAATGTTGTGGAATGTCTGCAACACAAGTTAGTTCCTGTTATCACATATGTTATAGCAGCTATAAACAGCTGTTCCCTCTTCAGACTCACTTTTGTTCTCTACCTTGAAGTTCATAAGACAAAAACAAGTAGCTTGCCATATTACAAAGGAACTGGAAAGTGCAAGCTCCTTTGTCCAGAGGCTTTTCGTGTAGTGGAAAATGTACTGACTGTTACAAAGCACTGACACTGGAGACTCCTTCCATAAAATGTTAAGTAACGGTCTCCTTTCAGAAAATGTTACCAAATAAACAACTAGAAGGTTTTTTTTTTTTTTTTATAAATTAAATAACATATTTAATGCCTAACATTACAGCCGGCACACTGTCAGACCTGCAGTGATTGGTTAATTACTTTTCTATCAATTTTAGAATTCAGCAGGGCTAGAATTCAACATTCAAATTAATTTTATTACACCAATTATTTCATTCAATTATGTTGCTTGTTAGGGGCACGGTGGCTTAGTGGTTTGCCTTAACTTGTTTGCCTTGCTGGTTCGAATCCCATCTCTGGCCTGTATGTGCGGAGCTTGCATGTTCTCTCCGTGCTTGAAGGTTTCCTGCCCCAAAGACATTCATTGTAGGCTGACTGGCATTTCTAATTGTGTGAGTGCGCATGTGATTGTGTCCTGAAATGGGTTGGCACCCCATCCAGGGTGTCCCCTTGAGGCCTAAGTTACCTGGGATAGGCTCCAGGCTCCCTTACGACCCTGCATAGGATAAGAGGTATGAAAAATGGATAGATGTTGCTTGTTAGCATGTTCTCTTGCCTTCTAAAAGTGTTGTTAACTTACTGTTAACAACACTTAATAAGTAGTCTCAACTGCATATGTGCAATGTAAGTACATATAGATTAAGCATCTCCAATACCTCTGTAATTTCCCATAAATTGTACACACAACTATACTGTAACTAATGAGAATGTCTGCACCATTACAGATAGATAACAGCACATCATGTGTAAATACATAATATATTAGCAGTTTTAATACTGTAATAGGACATTAAGAGTCTTTAATGTGTAACAGGGTTGAGGGTTATTTATTCAATATAGGAACTACACTTTAAAATATGCAGACAGTGTATATGTATAAATAGTATACAGGAACCGTCACAATACAGACTCATTTTAATCCATGTGATTCTGGTAGGTTAGCATGGTACAACACAACTACGGTATAGAAATGATAGTAATGTTTGATTGCAAAATGTCGAGATGTACCTGAAGACGATTTGCATGCGAACTTACATAAGATGTGCAAGTGCAATCTGTAGCAGTGCAAAATAATCCTTGCTGGTTATATTTTAGTTTATGTGCAACTACACAGCTGTTAGAAACACACATACTGTATAAAGTGTGTAAATCGATACCCTAACTTATAAAATATTAACACTGTTGCGTGTACTATCTTTATCTGGCATCTAATGCTCTTTCATGCCATTCAAAATTAATGGTTACTAAATTACTGAAGCAAGCGAAATTGTTTATTTATGGAGCATGTTAGCCAAGTCCCTTAAAAAGTCCAATTCCCTATAAGAGCTTTTGGGATAAAGCAACATGATATGAATAATAAAAAAAGCCAGGCGTGAAATCAAAAGAAAAGCACAATGTCATTATCAGTCACAAAGTGACGAACATATTTATGAACAAACAAAAATAATTAGTCCATACACTCAACTCTGTCATTTCACAAGCATCAGGTAAATATGGGGATTGTAGTGCATGTGGACCCCAGGCAATTTCTTCATAAAGCCTTAATTTACTTGTAAGCAGGTGATGGCTCTTGTTCTGATTACCTACAAAATAAAGAGATATCTCCAAAACGACGCACAGCAGCACATCATATCCTGTAGCTTTTAAGTATAAAATCTTCTCTTTCTTCCAAAATTGAGTTTGTTATAAATCTGTTATTTAAATTCCAGTGAAGTGAATATACAATATGTGAGAGCTTTTATACCACAACATTAAGTTATAAAAACAATTTACAATACAGCCTTTATACTAATGCACTCATTCTAATACATTATTGTTACTATACTAAGCAACTTACTATAGGTATTCAATACTAGTAAGAGTCAGAAGTAATGCTGCAAGTTTTCTGACATGGGGAATTCTTAAGGACAGAAAGAATTTTTGACTTATTTAAAAAAAAAAAAAAAAAAAAAAAAAAAAAAAAGGAGAGAGGCTGGTGAAAAAACCTGCTATAATGTAAGTGATAACAGGAATTAATTTGTTTCATGGACATTCTACAACATTAAATATAACTACAAACTGATAAAACAACTGAAAAAAAGGTCATAATCACATGACATGGGGTCTGAAATTTCAATATAGTTTGTGCATTGTTTTCCTCATGTGAGGTGTGAGCATTTCCAGCACATGGAAATAATGTCCCCAAATCGGTCAAGTTTAAGGTTTGAGTAATTCGCCACGATTTTATGCTTTAAAATCAAGCTGGTCAAGTAACTCTTTGCTGAATGTTAAAACACCTAAAAGGCCCCCCTTTTAGTACTCCTCGTCCTCCTCATTTTAAAGGATCTGTGTAAAATTATTTGTTTAATGCAAAAAAAAAAGTTCTCTTTTTTGTATGACAGACACCTTTTGCACACCGAATCATGGTTTTTACAGCAGTGATGAGCCTCCAGATAAGAACGAACACTCATGTAAATGCACCTCAAACTAAAAATGGTGCAGCAAAGTTGTAGGGACTTTTTTTATAAACTAGACCTAAAACATTCTCAGAGCACTTGACATATTTCCATTTTAGGAACCATAAAGTTCAGAAGTCATTATTTCCCAATCTAAATGCTAACTGGTGTCTAAAATATAAACATGCACATTTTTTTTTTTCCATGGATTTGCACCAAGTGTTACAAGCACAGCATCTTATTGTATTACAAACCTCTTTCATAAACACAGTTCTCTTGCAGTTCACCCTTGAGGCCAGGAGAGGCCTGCTTTTACCACTGCAATAATGATGAGGCAATGAGGATCTGCTCACAGCTTTATCCGTGTTTGTGCTCCATTAGCATCTGTTCAGGCTCCTCTGTCAGCAGCTGGATCATATGGAGGAATGTCATCCTATAGACAGCCATGCTGTGGAGCGCAGAGCCAGTAGCACCATGTGACAGGGAGGTGCTTTCATCTAATCCTCCTGGTGTAAACCGCACCTTCATACTTTTAATTGACAACTACTCATCAAATAACTGCCTTTGGAAAATATGAATCTTAAATATGATTTTTTTTTTCCCTGAGCTCATTGCTTGGTGTGCAAAAAGAATTCTTAATGCTGCAGATGGAGGGGGATGCACATTATGATGGTGAGGAATGATGAATTGAGTTTATTTTGTTTGATCTTTGCCTTAATTGAGAGAGGAGGCTATGTGAAGTCCAGGCCTACCCTTACATTTAATCGCAGATTATTATTAATGGAATAACCTCCAATGCAGTACTTGTGCATTCATCCATGAGTAGTTGTGGACCTTGGATCAAATGAATAATAAAAGATATAATAGACTGGATAATAATAAACTGAAAATCTTTGATCTTCATAAACCAACAGCGTATCTGCAGAATAACTCACCATAGTGCTTTTTTCCATTTTCCCATTAGGAAACGAAGTGTAAAATTCTCTCACTGAGTAAGTGATATTACATGACAGGGTGTACCATTATAGGAAAATAATCAATGACAGGGTAGCGATGCAGCCCAGTGCTAAGCTGAGTTACTTTGACCACATTGAAACTGATAATTTTTTAAAAACTGTTTAAAGTTACATTTAACATTGTCGCATGTCCACGAAAAGAAGTTAGCTCCTGTTATCACTTATATGAAAATGAATCAACAACTTCTCATCTCACTAATCAGACTGAAAAACTCAACGACGCCGTGTTATAAGTTACTGAACACTGTTTAGATCAACACCTGAAGCTCCATTACTAGGCATTTTGTGTAGCTGAACAGAAGGTTCTGCTTTAGTAAAACAAACGAACAAACCCAAAGCAGATACATCATGATGAAAGAGCAAACACAAGCTGCATGCCCTCCAGCCCTAAAGCTCTCCAAGTAGGTTACACTACTACCTAATTTACATCTGTTTCTATTATAGTATTCTAGCCTAGCATGTAATGTTCCAGAGTTATTTATTTATTTTAAATCTAAATGTCCCAAACTTATCATTATACAAAATTTGGTCAATCTATGGATGTTGCCAATCTAACTGTAAAGCGATGACTCAAAAGCAGATGTTGCATTTCAAAGCACTTGTGAAGAAGGATACAGGTTATGATTTATGCTAAGATGCATGGCTTCAAAGCCCTGAATGAGGCTTCTAAACAAATTGAACAAGTCAAGCATTATTCACCCAGGACCTGGAGTGTGCCTGGTGCATGCAGATCAGAGGCACGCGCCTGCCGCTTGTAATATCCTTCACTGGAAATACAGGTCCGCTGGGAAGTGCCAGCAACTAGCGGTTAACACTGTGCTGTGTGTGCAGGCATGGGAGCCCTGTGCCAACAGTTCTGCAACACCTGCGCACAGAATCAAACCCTGCTCGTGTCAGCAGGCACCTGGAGACATGACACGCTTTCTTTACAGCACCTTCTTCATCTTTGCAAGCAAATAGGGGGGGGGGACTGTCAGTGTCAACATCTGATGCAATAGCAGTAAACACTGATGCTTATTTATGAAGCTATGGGTTAGTGTACAGTGATTTTTGGGGTTTGTGGAAGATGCCCACTGTTGCTGTATTGTCAATCCATCATCATGTTAATTATAAAATGCTGAGAGGAAACCAACATGTTTTAAATAATGGAGTACTAAAATCTCAAATTTTGTGATTAAAAGTTTCTGTAAGGCAAATTCTAACACATTGATGTTGCATATAATGGAATTTACTGCATTTCTTTTTGAAAAAAAAAAAAAAAAAAAAAAAAAGAGGAGAAAGTATACAATGTAAATAAAAAAAAAAAAGCCATGCCTCGATACTGCATATTTCAGGCATCAGCTACGATTTCAATCAAGGTTTCAGAATTCCCAGTCTCTTATTTTCTTCAACAATTCACACATCTAAGGTGACAGGTTACGTGTGCACCCCTCTCGAAATCATTTCTGTCGGTTTTCTCCCATTTGATGCAACCCAAATTGGTGCTGAAGAAACGAATTGCTAAATTTTTAATTAACTTCATAACATCTGCACTTCAGCTTTGAGAGATCAGGGAGATTTGCTTTTAACCTATTCCAGCACATTTGCACACCAAGGTAAGTCTTGATGCTGGCACTCTTACAGAAAGCAAGGAGGGAAAAAAAAAAAATTAAAAATGGAAATGAACCCATACTTCTGTGCGTAGATCAAAAGACACCGAATTATAAAAAAAAATGTTTGCCATTGCTTGATCTTCAAATATAAGAGAGAAAAAAAACTAGGGGACGGAGATGGATGAGGTGGATGCCATCGTGTTTGTTTCACTGACTTAAACTTCATGCTATATTTTTTTTTCTATGCTGTATTACTGTGTTTGAGGTTTTACCATAGTGTGTGAATGATTTAACCGGGAAAGTGCATCCCTCTCTAACATAACATTACTAAACAAAATTACAATGACAATTTTTATTTATTTATGAATGAACAACACGTCATAGGCTTGTCTACTGTATGTATAGTTACATTTATTGTTGTGGAACATCAAGACAAGTTACTTCCTCTAATCACTTGTTATAGCAGCTATAAACAGTCAACACTCATGAGCCTCTTGAAGTTATTAATAATAATAATAATAATAATAATAATAATAATAAATAGCAAATTGTTATCTTATGAAGACACTCTGAAGCACAAAGCCCTCATTGCTGAAGACTGTCCTGTGGCAGAAAATAATAGTATCCTAGTCAGAGTCATAGTAGGTCCGGAGTCTGTCCCAGGAATACTGGTGTGAGGCAGGAATACACCCTGGAGGCCATCATCCACACACATTCATTCACACCTAAGAGCAATTTCTCTTAGCCAAGCCATCTACATGCATTTTGGGAGGTGGGAGGAAACCAGAGAACCCAGAGCAAAACTACACAGACACTGTGAGAACATGCACAGAACTTCACATAGACAATAAACTGAGATGAGCACTGAACTAGGGACTGTGAAGCTATAAATCAGAGGCCCTTGTATAAAATCAGTGGCACATGGTTTTAAAAAAATCAAATAAATAAAACTAATTATCAAACACAGCTTTTGAACATCTAGTCATAGGGAAGACTTGGGATAATATCTAGTAGACAGTCATCTGAGTAGTTAAACTACTTCAAGATCAGTTAAGTCACCTTGTTTTACTAAGTGGTTCTCAAAGTGGGGGTTATAAAAGAATGCCAAGGGGTCCATTATTATATATATTATTGAGACCTTATATTTATAAGCCTATTTAACGGTCTCTTGAATTGAATAGGTTTAATCCAAGTCTCCAATCACAAACAAGTGGGCCTGTAATTAATGTCAACTCGGACCTAATGTGTTCTGTCGGTGGAAAGTTCTAGAATGTAAATCTCTGTGGCCCTAATAAATAGACAGAATATTGGCATATACATTTAATGTCTAAGAAATAAATCTTTATTTTACAGCATGTAGGATACAAAAAGTTTGAGAACCCTGTTCTTACTGTTTTTCTGCACATGCACTGTACTTGCTTCACCGCCAGGTGGGGGTAGTGAGTCAGACACGGAGCGTTTAGACAAGGCAACGCACTGATCAACCTTACTCAAAAGGCTACATCTATTAACCCGTACACAAATGTTTTAAGATTATACAGTATAATGTGATTAAAACTATTTATACCTATTCTTAACAATGGCTTCAATTAAATCGTTGATGGAAATAACATTTGAAACAGGAGCTTCTTTGGACACCATTACCCCCCCGCCCGCCCCTCTGACTACACCTGCACTGATGTGGATGACATTCAACAAGTCTCTCTTTGATACCACGCACACAATACAGGCTCTGTGTGTCAGCTGTCTACCTGTGGGAAAAGCTCTGGAAACACACCGTTCTGGAAAACCAACAGAATAATCAGTTATGGACAGCATTCAAGAAGTTTGGAAGCAATATGGCTGCCTGATAGTCTCTTATTCACCTCTCCACTAGGAGACACTGTTCACACCATGATCAAACTCCAATCCGGTGGCGAACTCAAATGGCAAAAATTAACCAGACCCATGTATAAAATTAATATTACGAATATGACTTGGAATGAGACATCCTGTCTCTGTATACTTTGAACCCATGCTAATTTCTCTGCTAACCCCCCCCAAAAAAAAACTAGCTTGGTCTGACCAGCATCCAAAACACATTCCAAGCTGATCCAAAGACCATCTAGTAAGATATTTTACTTGATTGATTCAATTGAATTAAATGTTTGAGCTTTTCTAATTTCCTTACAGCTCCAGTTGTAGCCCAGCAACCCAGTTGGACCCAAGCTCAGGTTACTATTAATGTGGAGTTTCACACATTCTCCCCATGTCTAAGTGTGCTAATGCTGCATTGAAATATGGGTCATAACTTGTGATTCCCGAACTTTGACAAGGAAAAAACAAAGAAAACGCCACCTTATCTAAAAATTCCTACTTGAGAAGTCTGGATGGTCTCCTCAGCTCCGAGTTCAGCAAGTGACATCAAATCAATATGGCAATATGTCACACTTCTTACCTTTATATGAGTGTTGTATATACAAGTATTTGTAGTGATAGCTCAGTTGTTAAGGTATTGGACCACTGCTTGAATGGTTGTCAGCTCGGATCCCAATACCGCCAAGCTGCCTCTGCTGGACCCTTGAGCAAGGCCCTTTCACCCTCAACTGCTCAGCTGTATAAATTAGATAAAAGTAGGATGTTTTCTCTTCTGTAAGTTGCTCTGTATGAAGCCATCTGCCAAATAACTTAAATGTAAGTATATGCTTTAAAGCAGGGATGTCCAATCTTATCAAGAAAGGACCGGTATGGGTGCAGGCTTTCATTCCAACTAAGCAGACGCTACATCTGAGTCTATTGAGAGCCATGCTCAATTGATTAAACAGGTAGAATTAGGTGTGGCTCCTGCTTGATTGGAATGAAAACTGCACCCACACCAGCCCTTGCAGATAAGATTGGACACACCTACTTTAGATCAATCAACATATAATCATATTGGCTTGTTAAGACTATAACATTGACTACTTTCGAGGAGGAAAATATACTTACCACTTATCACTTAACACAGTTAGCTGGCTAGCTTATTGCTAATACAAGACAAACATGGAGACACCCTTGTCCCCAACTCTGTAATTCAAATCCAAAGAGGTATAAAATGATGTAATCTCAGACTTCCTACTTCAGAGGTAAATTATATGTAGCATTACTCCAGATTGTTTGGTTTCCTTCCCCTAAAAACATGCCAGAAAGTGGATTGACTAAACTGTATTGCCCCTAGGAGTGGATGTGTGTGTGTGTGTGTGTGCATAGTGCTCTGTGATGGACTGGAGTCCCATCCAGGGTGTATTCCTAGCTTGCACCCAGTGTTCCTGGTATAGACTCTGGATCCACAGTGACCCTGACCTGGATAAAATGCTTACTGAAGACAATGAATAATTGCCTTACTGTTCTGTATTTTCCTAACTCTAATTTGTATGCGATGTAACATTAGTAGCAGTAATTCAGAAACTGTTTCTTTTTACCAGCACTTACCAGCTGGCAAGGACTGTCTCTGTCTATCAGCTCAAGCTCTGTTTTGGCAGCTTGTTGCGGGCCTTGAAAACAAACACATTCGAGCATTTAAAGTCCATGTGGGTTTTTCTTTTTTTTTTTAAAAGGTTCTTTAAAAGGCACAGTGTCAGTGGAAAAGGGCTATCAGTCAGCCATAGCTCTTAAAACCTATTCAGCCAGCTCAGTTTGTGCAGGATGGCAGTGTCAGTACTCCATGACTCCATTAACTCAGATGCTCTTGTGTGTTCATTAAATTGGAGAAGTGTATCTATGTCAGCTGCACTTTTTTATTATTAATGTGTCACTTGTGAACAGGTCAGCTCTTTTAGATGAATGTTGGAAGTTGACATCTGAGTTATTTGGTACATCATAATGATTCAGAGGCACCTCTAGTGAGAAAGTTATAATGAGTGTACAGAATCAGGGCGTATCTGTGCTGCCCAGGATTCCCTGGAGGTCAATAGTTATTTGAATAAATGGACAGAAATCTTTTAAGTGTACTTTAATAAAAGTACAGAACACACACAGCAGGCACAAACATACTTATTATTACTGTATTTATCAATGCAAAGCAATAGCAATACTTGCTGGTATTTACATTTTATAAGAAACACAATGGAATATATTAAGTTATTTAGTTCATTTTAAGGAACTGCACCTGTAATTCACTTTCTGCTGTAAATGGTCCCAGATGGATAGGGGTCATTCCATCTCAAGTGGTCCAATACTTGCAAAGTTGGTTGTTTTTTAAATTTCCCCCCCAATTTTTTTTTGAGTAATTAGATCTATGTATTGTTATTGCAAAATCACTATAATTTTTTTTTTTTTTTTTTACTTCATTTAACTTCGATGTTGTGCCTTGGCACGCAACAAATTTCTGGTTATGCAGCTGTTTGACTTGCTGAGCAGCTGTTTGATTTGCTGAGCAATCTTGAGTATTACAGTTGGACTTAAGTTCTAAGTCTAAGGAACATGAATGTGCAAAATGTTTATATACATACATGTACCTTGTAATGTCCTCTAGGACCATCCTGAGCCGAGATATTGAGATTTCCGTAAAATGCTGTATAACCAAAATTTGTTGTGTGCCTTAACACAAAGATGGCTGTCGTAGTAAAACCAAGTAAAAAAAAAAAAACCTGGTGGTTTTGCAATGCCAATACATAGAGGTAATCACTCATGAAATGTTTTTGGAAAATTAAAAACAGTTGAGCAACCTTCATTGGACCACTTGAGATGGAATGACGCACAGCCTAAATATTTGCGGCTGTGTAGTTTGTAGAGCGGGTTGTCCCCTAATTGTAGGGTTGGTGGTTTGATTCCCGGCCCGCATCACTCCACATACCGACGTGTCCTTGGGCAAGACACTGAACCCCAAGTTGCTCCCGATGGCAAGTTAGCACCTTGCATGGCAGCTCTGCTATCATTGGTGTGTGAGTGTGTGAGAATGGGTGAATGAGACACAGTAAAGCGCTTTGGATAAAAGC
The DNA here is from genome assembly GCF_001660625.3 of Ictalurus punctatus. Classification (NCBI taxonomy): domain Eukaryota; kingdom Metazoa; phylum Chordata; class Actinopteri; order Siluriformes; family Ictaluridae; genus Ictalurus; species Ictalurus punctatus. The sequence continues at coordinate 20,855,871 of NC_030430.2, forward strand.
GCTATATAAGTGCAGACCATTTGTACTTCCAAAAGACAATTAATACCCACGTCTCACCCTTGTTTCATGGATATTCTCACCTGGATACTGTACATTTGTACCCAAGAACTGGTTCTGTAATCATAACGACTTTCCTGTGCTCATCCCAGGACTCACGATTTACTCACAACAAACTTTGTTTGTATACCGTTATATAAGAGAATTGATTTATAATCCACTATCCAGTGTCACCCAGAAGAGGATGGGTTTCCTTTTGAATCTGGTTCCTCATAATTTTTTCATTATGATATCTCAGTGAGTTTTTTTCCTTGCCACTGTTGCCTCTGGCTTGCTCATTTAGGATCTAAATCTACATCTACATTTTAAAATAAATATTGATAAAATTCTATACAAAATAAAATGTAATTGAACTTTGGGCAGTTATAAAAAAAGAAAAAAAAAAAAGGAGTTGAAAGGAAGTCGTCTCTTATTAAGTGAGTCGATTGCTAAAAGTCACTGAAAACAGCCATGACACTACTTGCATCAGTAGAGTCCGTAAGTACAATACAAGTGCATAACTACAAACAACACAGTTTAATCTACTGATTTACATTTTTTAAAATTTGTTTAATGTAGAACCTCTGTGTACCTATCTGTCTTAATCTGCTTAAATCAACTATAGACATGCTTCCAAAAAGAAAATGCCTCATTGCAGTCAGCAAGGCGGGAGGAGGAGTCCCAAGGCGCTTGGCTTTGTCTACCTTTTGGCCTAAGCCATCAGATAACAGAGTGGGACAATGGTGCTCCATTTTGTGCTGTGCTTCTTAAATGACCAGGAAGCGCTTGTGAGCGGCCCTGCTGGCTGGCTCTCTGGGGCCCACTCAGCCCTGATGGGGCCTGTCCAACCTGAATGGCTGCAGTGCACATGGGGAGGAAATGAGAGACTAGTGGCCACCCAGCCGGAGCCACAAGTGCTCTTTGATGCTGGAACCAGAGGAGTGAAGTTTGAGAACAGGCGCAGGGGGAGATGATGGAAGACGGGAGAAGGGAGATTTCTGTGTGCCGAGCCCAATTTCTGCGGTCCTGTTGAGCATCCTTTCATACTGTTGTTCTGTCTCAGGGGAAGCATGAACAAAATAAGTTATGGACCTCCTATGCATTCAGTTAAATGTTCAGAATAGTGCCAATTCGAAATGGAGAGAGTGGTATTTGTAATTTGACGAGGTTTTCACAATATACATTGCCTATTTCTACGCAGAGGGAGAAATATACTAGCCACATAAGCTGTACCATTAGCGACCATTGTTCATTGGAATTTCATGACAGCTAGTTGATCATCTTTTTAGTTCCTCAATTTATCTTTTATGTGCTTCATTGTCATATTGTTCAATTTTTGTTTGTAATCAGGAAACAGCTTTGCAGAAATCTGGAGGTAGATTTAGATCCTCGATGAGCAGGCTAGAGGAAACAGAAAAAACATTGCCAAGATGATATGAGGAAGAAACCTTGAGAGGATCCAGACTCAAAAGGGAACCCATCCTCTTCTGGGTTAAACTATATCTAGAATGAATAAACTTTTAATTTGTCACATATACAGTACAGTACAGTGAAATTCTTTCCTTCACATATCCCAGGAATTTTGAGGTTAGCACGCCAAGTCAGCCATGATGAATAAGTGTTCTGTGATGAGCACAGGAGAGCCTTTATGACTACAGCAGCAGTTCTTGGGTACAAATTCTCGTGCCAACTAATAGCTAAAATCTCTCAAACCCTGAACCTGGTTTATTAAACAGCTGAAGAGATGAGATCAGTCAAGCCACTCAAGCTCAGTATGGCGAATCGGCTCGTGATTCTTCTTTGAAAAATAGACACTCATACTGTATACATTATACTTTACTTCAAAGAGTGCTCATAATATTGACAATAACAAGACTCCTGAGGATTTCTTTTAAAGCTGTAGTGCATTGCATTTTTTTTGTGTTAATTGAAAAAATATTGAGTCGGGGGGGGTTTGGGGGATACTATAAAATATAATGTTCTGGCTTCAAACATTGGCTAGTTATCTGAAAGCTGAAGAACACAAATAGGATCAGATAACCAAATACACAAGGAACGCAGATGAGATAATACAAATATAACCATCACAAGTAAATGGTGGTGTGTTTTGTTCTCCTCACTGTTATTTAGCTAGCTAAAGTGAGTTATTTAGTAAGATCTTGTTAGCCTACAGATCTGTGAAGAAGATCTGGCTCGGGCAACACAAGTTATTAAAATGTTCTGTGAGTAGCAAGCAATAGCTTAAGGGCTTCCAATTCCCAATTCCCAAACCCTGATCCTGCAGTTTAAATGTTCTACAGATTTACAAACATTCAGCATTTTCTTCATATGTTTAATGCCCATTATTTCAGGTTTAGACACACTTTCAAAAATGATAAACTGTGCCTTTAATGGTCAAACATGACCTGGCCTGACCCTAGCTATGAAAGCATTCAATTCAAGTACACCCTTCATTAAATCCTCACACACAATATCCTCATGAGTGGTTCGGAGATAGAGATGATAGCTTTTCATTTTATTGTGATATAGAATGTCATCATGTACATGACAATTTGCACACCAGTACTCTCTGAATACTGATGTCTGTTTTTGTGTATGAGCAAATGTTAATCGTATGAGTCCAGCAAATTTAGAAATCACTGGTGTCAGCACTAGAGTCACTTCGAGCCAAGAGTCCTTCAAGCACTTTGGCCTCTTTACTCAAAAGGTACTGTAGGTGTGTGTGTGTGTGTGTGTGCATGTGTGTGTCTTGTGCACCATAGTGCAGACGGCCATCATCGTTGCTCACTGAAGGTCTTTGTGGTGGAGTTGAAAGGCAGTGTGGAGTGTCAAGGCCACATGGGTGGAGGGCACAGTAAACGATGGAGACACAGACAATGAAGCAGTGCTTTGTTTTCAGTGTTGTTCAAGGCTGCAGTGCTTTAATGTATCACAATGCTGAGGTAAATGCCAAAAATTGATCCCACTGCAACCCAAAAAAAGTCTGTCATAGTCCCTCACATATAGTTCATAATGAACATTATCTTGAGGTGCCTTGTCATGCTAAACCTTAGGTTCAGTATACAGTATCTAACAAAAGTGAGTACACCCCTTACATTTTTGTAAATATTTGATTATATCTTTTCATGTGACAACACTGAAGAAATGACTTCGGAGACTAGGCCTTCGGAGACTGGGCCGCAGAGCAGTATTCCTGCATGATAATGACCCCAAACACACCTCCAAGATGACCACTGCCTTGCTAACGAAGCTGAGGGTGAAGGTGATGGACTGGTCAAGCATGTCTCCAGACCTAAACCCTTCTGAGCATCTGTGTGGCATCCTCATATGGAAGGTGGAGGAGCACAAGGTCTCTGACATCTACCAGCTCCGTGATGTCGTCATGGAGGAGTGGAAGAGGACTCCAGTGGCAACCTGTGAAGCTCTGGTGAACTCCATGCCCAAGAGGGTTAAGGCAGTGCTGGAAAATAATGTTGGCCACACAAAATATTGACACTTTGGGCCCAATTTGGACATTTTCACTTAGGGGTGTACTTACTTTTGTTGCCAGCGGTTTAGACATTAATGGCTGTGTGTTGAGTTATTTTGAGGGGACAGCAAATTTACACTGTTATACAAGCTGTACACTCACTACTTTATGTTGTAGCAAAGTGTCATTTCTTCAGTGTTGTCACATTAAAAGATATAATCAAATATTTACAAAAATGTGAGGGGTGTACTCACTTTTGTGAGATACTGTATATCTTCTATGCTTGAAATGACTGTTTGATTATTATTCATACAAAATAACTAGATTTAATACTATTATTGCAAAGTACTCCATATTACTATTATAGTATTGGTAGTTTATTTGTGTAAAATAAGTACTGTTACATGATTTAAGCTCCAGGCTCCCACTCGACCATGTGTAGGTTAAGCATATGTAAAATGGATGGTTCTGTTAATTTAGGTATAGTCCTATTAGTGTAGGTATAGTACTCTGTAAATATAGTACTATCAGTGTAGATATAGTCCTGTTAGTATAAGTATAGTGGCATTTATTGTAGGTATAGTCCTATTAATGTAGATATAGTACTGTTACTGTAGATGTGAGACTTTTAATGTAAATATGCTACTATTAGCATAGGTAGAGTACTATTAGTGTGAATATAGTACAGTAAGCTATAAACAATAATAGTACATTAGTATAAGTGTAGGTATAGTTCCTTACTATTAGTGTAGATACAGTATATTACTGTTAATATGGAGTACTATTAGTGTAGATGTAGTACAATAAGCTTTACAACACTAGTACTACAGTATATTAACAATAATAATACATTAGTATGAATGCAGTGTAGATTTGGTATTATTAGTGTAGATATAGCACTGTTAGTGATATTTCTGTTGATATTGTGGCATTATAAAGGCTATCATACTATTATTGGTAATATAATTTAACAGTACTTGTGTTGTACAGCTTGTTGTTGGTGCAGTTTGTATGTTTACACACAGAGGCTACAACTCGTATTTTTTCAAGCACAATCTGTGTTAATCATTCTTTAACAGTCACATTAGATCAAGTCGAATGGTCTAGTCTACCAGTCAGAAGTGCTTAACTTTTTGCATTAATGTGTTTTTGTTCTGAAGTAGCATGTTGAGAACCTCTAGTGTTAATGATTGGTTGCTCTGTAACTTACTAGAGTATTTTTGTACATACATTATTTTAAACCTACATTTTATCTGCTTGTTTTAATACTTTAAAAAAAAACGAAAAAAAAAAAAACAAAAAACAACCCAAGATTGTCACCTCTCAGTATACTACCCAATAAATGGAATAAGCATTAGCATTACACTGGTCCAGACATTTTATTGCTGTCCTTGTTTGAAATCACACATCTGTAAAAGAACAAGAACTTAAACAGCCATTGCCGTGTCAATAGTTACAGCCTTTTTGTCAAAACAGCATGACAGTAATAAGAGTGGCACTGGTGGCTAAGCAGCAGCATGGACAGGAAGAGGAGGGAGGACGTGTAGCGTAACCTTTTGTTCTGTAAGAAGGATAAATGCTGATGGACCACACCTTGACCTCTACCAAGCATCTTTTTGTTTAAAGGATGAATAAAGTATGACCTCAAGACGGCATCTTATCAATCTGTTGTTTTCTTTCCCTTAATGTCTTAACTGAGGCATGCTGAGTCATGTACTGATTTGTACTATCAAAGACAGACATTGTATGATTATTTTATTTATTACTATTATTATTATTATTATTTAAATCTTAGCGAGTGAGATCATGCTAACTTTGAGTTCCACACTGATTTGCACATTCCCCAAAAGGACAGTGTAAACAGACTTGTGAAAAGGAAATTAATCTACAGACATGAATACAGAACTGATAACAAGATTATCAGACTTCAAACAAGGAACCCATTGAACCACATTTCACTTAATGTTCAGGAAAAATGATAAATATATAAAAATATCTCTAATAATCTTGGCCCATTACTAAGAACTGCTATTTTATTATTATTATTTTTGTACTACTTTTTCTTAGTTCAAGTTAAGAATTATGGCTTTATCTACCCTAACATCAGACATTACAGACATAACATCAAAACAATACATATTGACTAAAACTAAGACTAATTTAAGATTTTAAGATAAGTCCAAATGAAAATCAGAGGGACAACCAGCAATTTCCCTAAGCAATTAATTTAATACTTGAATTTGATAAAAAATGTCTTCTCAAACAGCTATATACATATAATTGTTCAAACTTTCAAAAAAATGAAAAATAAAAGTTCTTGTGTGTGAAATTTCTGTATATTAGTCTAAATATAAAGAATAATAAGGCTGTATGGCTGTATTAGTATAAAATCAGAGATATAACACCCAGCAGTCACTGGGATAGTGAACTATACTCAGTACCACTGAGTAACTGGGGAAAAAAAACCTGCGATAGAATAGACAGTAGCACAGTTAAGGAAATGTTTATGCCCATAACAATACCCTAGCGTGAAAAGATTAAGTGAAAACTAACCAACTCCCGAGAAAATAATTTATCTTGAGAGACCATAAAAAGCGATGGAGAGACACACACTTGACGGAACAGGAAGGGAGAGGTGGTTGAGATGGAGACAGAGGGAGAAGGCGAGCACGAATCTCCTAGACGAGGTCAGAACTAAAGGACATACCACGGTTGGTCAGCACCAGCAGCCCATAAAAAAAGATTAAGAACAATGAGAGGAACTACAGTATTAAAAGATCCCTATGACCCCTCCCTCATTGAGAAGAATGGAGTGATGAAGCAAACAGAGACTCGTGACCCAGGGGACCAGGACACACGCTCTGCATGAGGTAGACATCGGAGCCAACTAGATATTTTTGTAAAGGAATAAATGTTTATGTAAGAAGGAGAGTGATAAGACATGGAAAGGCTCATAATTAACTTTGCCCTCTTTGTTCACATCTACATCCATCTACGTGTGTAAGCACAAATGAAGCTGTCTAACATAAGTGATTAGGTATTGTGGCTTAAAAAAATGTTCTTGACACGTTTTAGTAATACAGTCAAAGACGAGTATGAAGCACTGAAAAAAAAAAACATGTTAAGTGCAAACAGACAGAGATCTAAATTAGACAGTAGATAAACACCACCTGAAACAAATCAGGCTGTCAGTCTGTTTATATTGTTTTTGTTCAAGTTCTAGTAACCCATACTGGAATGCTTGGACTTTGTGGCTTAACGCTCAATATCCTCTTCTATTCAGAGCATTGTTCATTTTACCGCTGATTAATATCTTGTTTAAACAGCCACCAGACGCAACACGCCACCAGCGTGTCCATAAATTCTCTAGAGCTGATCAACACAATAGCTGCGTTTTTAAACAAAGAGCTTCACATAAGCACAGCATCTCCATAACACTCGAGATCTCGAGATACTGCAAGGGTAGGCTTATAACAAAATCGCCACATTAATCAGTGTGGCACCACTGAGAAAGGAAATGACTGCAAAAATAGTTATAATTAACATTCTAAATTAAAAAAAGATATTTAACCCTTGTGCAATAAATATAACTTTAGAATAATTAAAAAAAACCCATTGTGGTCTTTAAAATGTAATGAGAATAATACAGTGAAAAAGAGGACATCATAAATAGTACAGCCGGTTACACTGCAGTCAGATGTCACATTTCAATTTCCTTGCTTCACTGAGGCTAAAGAATACCTGTTGTATGCTTGAGGCATTTCATCTTGAGTAGGACTGCACCGTTTTTACTGGGTCATATAGATGTAAATCAATTGTATATCAGAATACTGTATCAAATTAGTGATACCCTGATATATGAAGTGATATTACAATCATATATTATCATACATTGTTAACTATAAATCCATTTTCTCTACTGCTTATCCTACACAGAGACATGGAGAGCCTGGAGAGCCTCTATCCCAGAGCACAAGGTCGGAGGTTCAAGCCCCAGCACTGCCAAGCTGCCACTATTGGGCCCTTGAGCAAGGCCCTTAACCCTCTCTACTCCAGGGGCGCCGTATCATGGCTGACCCTTCGCTCTGACCCCAGCTTCCTGACAGGCTGGGGTATGCGAAGAAAACAATTTCACTGTGTGAAAAGTGACCAAAAGTGAAAAGTGACCATTTTACTGGTCACTCTACTGTATATGTGACCAGTAAACACTCATTATCATTATCATTCATGTACTACTGACAATTTAGAGATACCAATCATCCTACAGCACATGTCTTTGGACTGGAGGAGGAAACCGGAGTACCTGGAGGAAACACCTGAAGCACAGGGAGAAAATGCAAACCCTGTGCACACTAGGAAGAGGCGGGACTCGAACCCCTAACATTGGAGGTGCGAGGCAAACGTGCTGACTACTATAAAGAACAAATTTTATTAAAAAAAAAACATTATAGAGAAACATTTGTTTTGTTAAAGAAAGTAAAATACTAAATAATATCCTACTTTTTAGATAAGTAGTAATATAAAAAAATAATAATAAATATAAACAATAAATACACAACAAATAATATTAATAATAATTATTTATTAGAATAGTAATTATATATTAGACATTATAATAATAATAATAATAATAATAATAATAATAATAATAATTATTATTATTATTATTATTATTATTATTATTACTGGGTACCAGTGTCTTAGTGGTTAGCATGTTAGCCTCACACTTCCAGGATTGGGGGTTCGATTCTCGCTACTGCCCTTTGTGTGCTGAGTTTGCAGGGTCTCCTCGTGCTGCAGGGGTTTCCTCCCCCAGTCCAAAGACATGCAGGGTAGGCTGACTGGCATGTCCAAAGTGTCCGTAGTGTAGGAATGGGTATGTGAATGTGTATGTGACTGTGCCCTGTGATGGATTGGCACCCTGTCCAGGGTGTACGCCGCCCTGTGCCCCATGCGCCCGTGGATAGGCTCCAGGTTCCCCGTGACCCTGTAGGATAAGCGGTATAGAAAATGGATGGATGGATGGATTATATAAAAATTTTTATTATTATTATTATTATTATTATTATTATTATTATTATTATTATTATGCATACTATTATAAGTCATATTACTATATGTCATATTACTATATTATATTAATATTATGACTTCATATTGCAGTAATAGTATTATCTCAATACATCAGCCAGCCTTTTCAGGTTGATCAAGTGGACAGTGGACAGACAGGCATGACTTTTTCAGCTTGGAAGCATGGCCTTCTGCACAGAGCGCACAATAACAATAATTGGGAGGAGTTCGTTCATGAAACATAACATTGAGCTTTTACCAAAATATGTCATGTATTCATTCTTTGTTTTATACCAGGCTGGTGTGTGTATGAGATTGTGATCTCCAGCACACATTGCAGACATTGTTTAAATGTAGATTATGCTGGCAGCTTGATTTATTGGCTGAGATGAAGTCTAGTGAGCTCCATCACGTTCACACTGAAATTCAAGCTTTGGCTTTGTTTGATACCTTTGAAAGTGATGTTAACAGAATTTCCAGTTTCATGGCATTCGGGTGGAACATCAAGGTCCCATAGAAATAGTTATTAATCACAATTATTTACCTCAATAATAGGACAACAAATCAAAATGGCTTTGAATATGCCATATAAATGATTTCTATTTATACCAGATGTCAGAAGGTATTGATTAATAGTCCACAACAGCAGCTCTGACTGCAATAGTTATATTAATGCACTCCTTCTAAAACATTCTCATTTCTAATTCAAAGAGATTTGTATGGCAAACGAGTCACATAATCTAAGGCTAATAATAGGCAGATTAATCCAAAGTTTGTTAAACATTTATTGAACATTTTTGGAACAAGTCTCCAGTGTTAGCTCTCTGGAAAAGTAAGTACGTTTTCCAGTTTCTCATTAACATGACAAGCTACATCTATTTAACTTCAGGAAAGAGAAAAAAAGATAAGCTGGTCAAGGATTGATTGTTTATAACTACTATAACATAAGTAACATGAGTAACGTGGATCACGGATGTTCATTCAGTAAAAATTTTTTAAATTGTTATCAGTGGCTACATTTACATGCAGATCAAATTCTGGACTGAACATGCGCATATATATCTTTTCAGTGGATTTTCTGAATAAGGTGTTTACATGTTTACATTTCGGTTTAAAACAGGCATATTCCAGGGAAGGGAATCAGAATTTGGGGAATCAAAATATTGTCTTAATCGTAATAAGGCAATCAGATTGCAGCGTTTACATGACTCAGTACTAATTATAATATTGGCAAATTCAGATTAATATCGGAATAATGATGTGCATGTAAACGTAGTCATTGGCTCATTGCTGTGGTACAAGAAGAATAAAACATTTTGCCACATGCTATTGTTATAAAAATGTGTTGTCAGTTTCAATCGACTTCAAGGTGTCCATCCATCCATCCATCCATCCATATTCTATACCGCTTATCCTTTTCAGGGTCACGGGGAACTTGGAGCCTAACCCAGGGAGCATCGGGCACAAGGCGGGGTTCACCCTGGACAGGGTGCCAATCCATCACAGGGCACAATCACATACACACTCATTCATACACTACGGACACTTTGGACATGCCAATCAGCCTACCATGCATGTCTTTGGACTGGGGGAGGAAACCGGAGTACCCGGAGGAAACCCCCGCAGCACGGGGAGAACATGCAAACTCTGCACACACAGAGCCACGGGAATCAAACCCCCGACCCTGGCGGTGTGAGGTGAACGTGCTCTTCAAGGTGCATATGTTGAATTTTTGTTCTATGAAATTTAAATTGTTAAATTTACAAGTTTTATACTAGTTTTTTTTTTTTATTTGTGCAATTTGTTATAATACACACACACACCCACTCTCTCTCTCTCACACACACACACACACACACACACACACACTCACACACACACACACACACACACACATTATGTTGTAAAGCAACCATTTGCACTGCCTTTTCGGTGATCATCAATGTGGGGAAAAAAGAGAATACAATACAACTCATCAGAGTCAAGTTGCAGTTTGATCAGTGAGGCAAGAACAACCTATATGATTACATCTCCTAAACCTGCTTTGCTTCTGAGCAGAATGCTGAAAAAAAAAGGGTCTGAGACAGAAATCTATCCCCCTCAGGAAATGAGTGACTCTAATAACTGCTAAATGCATATGGTTTGAAGTTACACCTTCAGTCTGTAAACAAAAGCACTTTGATCACAGTATGGGCCTCAAACACAGATTCACATTGTACACTTTTTCTTCCTGTATGTCACACAAGCAAGAAGAATGGGGCACTAATGAGCTGTGGTCTATGAAGATTTAGAGGGTTATGTGTATGTGTTTGTATAGGTACGTAGTTATACTACTATTACATTTAGGTTTCTAGCATGTAGTAGACACTCTTTTCTGGAGTCACTTGGGTGTTTGATGTTAATACTAGTTTAGTCATACTACAACACTCTGAGGTTAGATATAGTACTATCAGTGTAGGTATAGTACAGTACTGTACAGTGTGTATAGAGCACTATTGGTCTAGACATAGCACTATTAATGTTGATATTGTGCCATGATTATATACACTAGTAGCCTACTAGTTTTGTACATCTTGTTGGTACATCGTTTGTAGAGAGGTAAGGGCTATGATTAGATTAGGTGTGTGTGTGTGTGTGTGTGTGTGTATGACGCACGTGCCTTTCAGTATTGAAAATGAGCAGACATGTCTAAAGGGTTTCCTTGTAAATCGTTCCGCAGTAGGACCCAGAGGATCCATCACCGCTGAAGTTGGACAAGTACACCTTTATGTGAGTCCACCAAATCACTTTGTTTAAAAAAAAAAGAAAGAAAGAAAAAAAAAGCTCCACAAAGTGATTCTTCTCAGCTACAGAAGAAAAAAAAAAACCCTTCCGCTTCGAGCCTGTCAATTGGCTCCAAGCACTTGACAGGAAAACACAATGGTTCCTGCTGTCAAACTTGTAACAGCTATATATAAGAACGCTCGTGGACAGGTAATGCATCCTAACGGCGCGAGAGCAACGTTAACGTGGATGTAGGAATTTGCAGAAAGTCGACAGACTCAGAGGACAGGATGAGTGCGTCTGTGGCAGTGTACAGGAACATTTATACAGAGGACCGTTTCAAACAGACTTATGGTACCGAGGCCAAACCGCGCGAGCGCCTTCGGGAGAGACTGTGCGCGCGCTGCCGCTGCTCTCAGCTCCACTGCCTCCACCTGCTCAAGCAGCGGATGCCCATTTTCAACTGGCTGCCGAAATACAGACTCAGGAAATGGATTTTAGGAGACACAGTGGCAGGGCTGACGGTCGGGATTCTACACATTCCCCAAGGTAGAGTTTCTCCCACAGCACAACTGACAGGAGAACGCTTTGATCTACGGATAATAACCTAACTGTAGTTCAGCATGTAACAAGATGAGTGGATGGTGATGAGACTCAGACATTTGCAACAACTTAACATTTGTTCCTATTACGTTCTAGGACTAGTTCAACTTAAATTTCCCAGAGTTTCCATGTTAATGAACTCATAACGCCACCAGTAGCCAACCTAGGTGTCAAGTTTGGGTCAAAATAAACCGACGTCAAGACGTCACGTGGTGCTGAGGCGCTCATTGCATTATACAATTACATTATATTCTAATAAATATCAAATTAATCACTGATTAATTAATCACGGCTATGAATTTTCATATGTCTTCTGTAAGTGTAAAATAAAATTCTACTGACTCCACACAGAACAGATTTCTTTTATGAACTTAGTCCTGGTCAGCTATTCAAACTTTAAGGTCATTGTTTAAATGTGTACAATAATATTCTAACTATTTATTGCAGCCATTTTTATTGCAGATTTTTTTTTTTGGACCACATTGACATTATTTATAGATCTACTTGTTTTTGAGTTATTGAGGTTTCAATTCAACTGACCGGTCAAACCGGCTAATAAGAATAAAAAGAAAAAACTCAATAATAACGACACTTTGATACTTTAATAATGGTGGATTGTGATTTCTACCAAAAAAAAGAAAGAAAGAAAAAAACCCCACAGACCCCATTGCTTCACTTCATAGACCCCTTTTTAACTACTGTTGTTTTATATTATATGATCTGTTGTAAATTCAATGCACCTGTAGGTCTAAGTCATATGGTTTATGTGAAAAAACAAACAACAACTATCTGATTTGAATTTTCCACAAAGCAAAGTTGTTATTATCCTGTAAAAGTGATATGAATATTATATTATATACTCACTCCAGTGGTTTTGTGTACCAGGAATGGCTTTTGCATTATTGACATCAGTGGCTCCAATCTACGGCCTGTACACATCGTTCTTCCCTGTAGTCCTCTACATGCTGTTTGGGACGGGGCGTCATGTCTCAACCGGTAAACAAAAAATACTTTCAAATTTCAGTAGCAGAGGGCTTAACATCTCTTAGCAATATTCACAATGGTTAACTATCATTAGCTATGGTTTTAATATAGTACTGTATGGTAACCATGACACATGATACATGATACTGCCATGGTTTTCCAATAGTGCCTCAGAGTAAATATGGTTTAACCAACATATTTAACCAGTGGGGTGCATGGTGGCTTAGTGGTTCGCATGTTCGTCTCACACCTCAAGAGTTTGGAAATTTGTGGTTCGATTCCTGCCATGGCCTTGTGTGTCCAGAGTTTGAATGTTCTCACGTGCTGTGAGGTGTTCCTCTAGGTACTCCGGTTTCCTCCACCAGTCCAAAGATTTGGCATGTCCAGAGTGTCCGTAGTGTGTGAATGAGTATGTGATTGTACACCCCTGCTTTGTGCCCCATGCTCCCTGGGATAGACTCCAGGTTCCCCATGACCCTGTAGGATAAGCAGTATAGAAAATAGATGGATGGATGGCTGGATTTTACCAGTGTATATAGTTATGTGTGTATATTGTTAACTATGTATATTGCAAATTTATGACTCTCGTGACAGTTTGCACTATAAATGGCTATATGCTCAAATCAAGAAAAGAAACAAAAGCTAAAAAAACTGATGACTTCTACATATTTAGTACTGTAGATATAAAACTCAGTAAGTGTGAATCCCTGGCATTGAAATATAAATTTTTTCATTTCTCATCATAGTTCTGTCATTGTGGCAATTTAAAAATGAAATTTGTATATGTGTACATAAAAATATATTCTATGTGAACACTATATTGACCTTTTTTCCTGTATGTTTTCTTTATGTATTCCTCCCTGTATATACTCAGTTCTAATGTTAACTACTGTATGTATGGACCTGTAAAGGTACTTTTGCAGTAGTGAGTCTGATGACCGGCACGGTGGTGGAGCAGCTGGTGCCGACTCCTCCTGATCTGAACTGCAGTAGCCCAGAGATTTCAGAGCTCGAGGATCAGAGGATCGGGGTGGCCTCAGCCGTAGCATTCCTGTCGGGAGTGATGATGGTAAGAACATTTCTACATATCTGACAGTATTTCATCCATGTCGCACATGTATTAAAAACAGACTTAATTTGTGCATTATGTTTGTTTTTGCTGAGCTGGGATGTGCTGAGCTGGGATGTGTTATGGAACGCTGATGTCAACTGTTTCTATGACTTTCGTTTCTAGCTTTGCATGTTTGGTCTGCAGTTGGGTTTCCTCTCCACCTACCTATCAGAGCCCATTGTTAAGGCATTCACCAGCGCAGCCGCATTTCATGTGACTGTCTCTCAGCTGCAGAACATGCTGGGATTGCGGCTTCCTCGCCACACGGGCACCTTTTCCCTCTTCAAGGTTTGTGAGAGACAGTGAGGCCTGTCAAATTATTATATTAACTTATAACTTTATCAATTGTGGGTTGTGATATTAAATATTATGGAGGACTAAAATCTAATATATATGTATGTGTATATATATATATATATATATATATATATATATATATATATATATATATATATATATATATATATATCAATAGGTCAACAGTGCACTATATCATGAGATCTCATCAGTGCTATAATAAGAATAATGTGGGGCAAATTCATTTATTCTATTAAGTGCGTAATTCTGTACTGGTTTGGAAATAAATTTGTGCCAAATGTATTGAATGTAACTTTACAAGAAATTAAGAAAAAAATATGCGGAAGAAGAAAAACACTCTGAAACTGAAAACACTCAGTGAACTCAGTGGCAAAAAGTTAACATGATTTTCAAATAAACAGCTTTGTTCAAATGAACAACTTTGTTAACAGTTTTCTAAGCTTCATTTTCGCTAATCATGGTTTATGAATGCCCTGCCAGAGTTTTTCTTTATGCTTTCAAAGTTTTCGTTTACTCTCCGCAAGTTTACGTTTGCTGTTCTGGCACAAATCTCACGTGTGGGCGGGCTTAACAGTGCTTTACTCTCATTGGGTAGTGAGATTTGGATTGATAGCTCGAGTGTCCAGCTGAAGAGGAGGATGATGATGATGATGATTATGATGATCATGATGGCAATGACACTCCGTGCCGCTCCTGAGAGCTCATCTAAAAAAATTGAGCCGTATCAGACTACTCAAACCTCAAATATTAATAACCAACTAATATACTGACTATAATATACAAACACTAGAATTATGCAGTGAACTACATCCAGAACGTGCTCCAAAAAAAGAGACACTGAAGTCTCTACTTCCAGGTCAAAGAGCTGTCGATCCAAATCCCACTAGCCAATGAGAGTAAGTCTCTGTTAAGCCCACCCACACATGAGACTTGTGCCAGAATGGTGAACGTAAACTTGTGGAGCATAAATGGAATGCATTCGCGGGCAGTGCATTCGTAAAAGCTTGATTAACGAAAACAACGCTTAGAATACTGTTAACAAAGTTACTGAGTTCACTGCTTTCAGTTTCAGAGAGTTTTTCTTCTTTCTCATTGTATATTTTTGTTTCAATACTTTTGAGACGAATTTGATTCTGGGTTCATACTGTGTTTTTTTTCAATTTATTTGATTGATCAGTGTGTGCATAGCTCTGCTAGCCCATTTATAGCAGCCTTCCTGCTTTGTATAAAAGAAATAAGAAATAAGAAACACTTTAGAGCTGATCGAGTTTATTCCAGCTTAGTGACTTAATGACAATATGTGTTTACACTGATGATTTACAGTGAAGTATACATGACTTGCTAACTCTATCCCACAGACGCTGGCCTCGGTGATGGAGAACTTGCCCCATACTAACCTCGCTGAGCTGATGATCTCACTGCTCTGCCTAGCTGTGCTCGTTCCGGTCAAGGAAGTGAACGCACGTTTTCGCCAGCGTCTGTGCACTCCCATTCCTGTGGAAATTCTCACCGTATGCCATCAAATGAACTTTGAGACAACCTCACAATCTATATCATGGGTGGCCAATCTTATCCGGGTGCGGGTTTTCATTCTAACCAAGCAGAAGCCACACCTGAGTCTACTGAAAGCCAAGATCAACTGATTAAACAGGTGGAATCAGGTGTGGATTGATTGGAATGAAAACCTACACCCACACTAGCGCTTTGCAGATATGATTAGACACCCCTGGCCTATATGAAAAGTAAATGTGTTTTGATTGATTGATTTTTTTTTTTATTGTTAATTGCTTTATTCCATTTCTCCACAGGTTATAATTGCTACAGGAGTTGCTTATGCCTCCTCTCTGGATTCCAGATATGACGTCCAGATAGTGGGTCACATTCCAGCAGGGTAACCGTTTTTTTGACTACTACATGACTATGTTTTGTATACAGTAGTTTGTATTGTATAATAATTGTTTTAAATCGAGTACTAAAAGTAGGCCTTATCAATTCGTTGCCTCTGGTTCCGTCTTGTAGGTTCCCTCGGCCTCGGCTGCCTGCTTTGCACACAATACCGGACATAGCTGGCGACACAGTTGCTATCACATTTGTAGGATATGCCGTGTCTGTGTCACTAGCAATGATATACGCTGATAAGCATGGCTATTCTATTCACCCTAATCAGGTAAAGCTGTATGAAACCCCCTGAAATTAAAAGATTATAGAATATTACATGTAGTATAATACAGTGTAGTGTATTAACATTTGGAGTGACTGTCTTTAATCATTTAAAGCCAGGTTCGTGCCAGATTCTAGTTTCTAAAATGTTTCCTATTTGATGAGACCACAGCACAATTTCGACAAATGTTGCTGTAAATATTTGCGGAATATAGTAAGAAAAAACTGTGTGGACGAAGAGGGAAAATATGCTACAATAAAATGCATGAAGAATCAGGTTTTGTTAAGCGTAATAATCATAAAAACCCCAAATATTCATACTTTGAACAGAAATTACTATACATTTATTAATGCAGTATATTGTCTATCATTCAATAACCTCTTATTGGTCCAACAAAGTACTTGAATTTCTGAATAACTTAATGAATAACTTATCACTATACTTATTACTACAATCATAATTTGTTCTAATGTTTTGAGTGTTGGGTGCATAATATAATATAATAATATATATATTAATATATAATGTAATAATGTGCAAACAGGGAAAATGCTCAGTTTACTTTTTTACTTTTCTTACAGGAGCTGTTAGCACATGGCATTTCCAATACAGTATCTTCCCTGTTTACCTGCTTTCCCAGTTCCGCTACACTGGCCACCACTAACATTTTGGAAAGTGCTGGTGGTCACACACAGGTAACCAGTAAGACCTTACACACTATAGACATATCATACTGATTGGATGTATAAATTTTTTACATACAGATTGGGACTGATCTGTCGGTTTGCTTCTTTGTTTCATTTGCTAGCTCTCAGGTTTGTTCACAAGTCTGGTGGTCCTGATTGTGCTGCTTCTCATTGGCCCTCTGTTCTACTTCTTACCTAAGGTAAGTGGAGGCATAAGGCCACAAAAACGTGTTCAAATTGTGAACGCTGGTGTCAGCTCCAAGGCAGCAATTACAGACAGGTGACAAATTAAAGGAACATAGTCTTAGTAAAGTGTTGGGCCACCACAAGCCACCAGGACAGCTTCAATGCCCTTTAGCATAGATTTGACAACTGGAACTGTACTGGAGGGATGGAGTACAATTCTTCCAAAACATACGCCCCAGATAGGTGTTTTTATGACAGTGGAGAGCGCATCGTGTAACATAGGTGTTCATAGGTGACTACGAAGGCCATAAAATATTATTTGAGCCCTCGTGCCCTGTGGATGGGGACGGAGTCATCATGCAAGAGTCCACTTCCATCAGGTTAGAGATGTTACATCATAGGATCACCTTGTTACATTTTTATGTGCAGAAGTTCTTCAGAAGGAGAAATATGGAAGTGTAGTCGGAGTTCTCTTTCAGCCTTGCAACTTGGTCACACAACTTGTCTCCCTTCCTGTCTTGCTAAATGTGTGAAAGCCTATCCAATGTACAGGGTGTCCCCAAAGTCTCTATAAATAGGGGAAATTTGCACTTTTTAGCAAAAACGTAACTTGTAAATAAAATTGGTTACAAAACATCATCTACATGACTGCTATTTCTTTTTTTTTTTTTTTTTAAAAAAAACACAGAGTTGTCTCTCCCAACTTTGGCAACAGTGTCGTGTGTGTGATGTACTTGCCATGTTTCCTGTTAAAGTCAATCACAACCTGGAGACAGCTTTCCAATCCAGCCATGAGAATGATTTCAATATGATTAAATGATTTTTCTTCTTTTATCAAAGGCTAAAACAGTGTATGGAGACTTTTGGGACACCTGTAAATATAAAAAAAAAAAAAATTGAAGTAAATTATAATTTATATATATATATATATATAGTTTTTAGGTCATTTATGTGATAACATATTCAGAGGCTTAGCTCACTGTATGATAAGAGTCTTCACAAGACAACGTGTGCCACTTATCTAACTTCTTACGTACATTCCTTCCACTTATCTTATGGTGAGACATATTAGGTCAGAACACCCTTGTACAGAATATACTCACAAATAATAAGACACGGCATAAAGAGAGTGTAACAAACTTCACAACAGTCAATGAGGAGGCGGGAACTGGCTGAACATAAACATAAAGTTTAATAATAAACCAAACTCAAAGAGAACAGAAAACACACAAATGTAACACAAAGCGCACGTGCGTCTCTCTCGCTCTCTCTTCCTGGCACTTCCAGCTGCTCCTTTATCTCTCTCTCTCTCCCACTGATTAGCCAAATCAGTGCCAGATGTGCATCCTCACAACCTGGCTTCTCCCTCCTCCTCGCCACACTCCTCTGCCAGATTCAGCCCCCGGCCTGACGCACACCCCTTCCCACCCTTTCAGGAGGGCGGTGCTGCCCTCTCGGCTACGTCTTTCGTCCGGCCAGCCCCTTTTCCTGCGAGTGAGAGGAGAGATGAGGAGGAGGAAGAGGGGAGAGTGAACAAGCAAGCTGGAGAGAGAGCCAGAGAGAAAGAGAGGAGAGAGAGAAAAAACACTCCAGTCCCCAGACACGCTGTCATCTGGTTCTCCCACGACGCTCTGTGATGGCACTGAACTTCCGAGCGAGCGGCTGTGGCTCCTTCCCTTTTCCGGCAGCCGCACCTCCACCTCCTCGACGAACGGCTACGGCTCCTCCCCTTTTCAGGCGGACGGCAGCCACATCTCGGCTTCCCTGGCGGACGGCAGCAGGTCCGCCATCCCCTGGCGGATGGCAACCGCTCCTCCCTTTTCAGGCTGACGGCAGCCGTTCCTTCGTCCTCCTCGGCAACCATGCCAGCACCACCGCCTCAGCGTCGCGATCCTCCCACAGCGGCAAGAGCTCTCCAACAACACATCCCTCCTCCTTCTTGGGTTTCGGTACCCGTGTAACAAACTTCACAACGGGCAAGGTGGAGGAGGGAACCGGCTGAACATAAACATAAAGTTTAATAATAAACCAAACTCAACAGAACAGAAAACCCACAAACGTAACACAAAGCAGAGAATAAAGCAGATTTTAAGCATACGAGAGAGTCAAGGAAGATCAAATAATTCCACATTGTTTGGTCTTGTGGACCCATCAAAAAATCACCAGTTTTTCCTCTAATTTGTCAGAGATGTGTTTATAACCAATGTTTTCCCTCTGTCTCTGTCCAGGCCGTCCTAGCGTGTATAAATGTGACCAGCTTGCGGCAAATGCTCTTGCAGTTTCAAGACCTGCCAGATCTGTGGAGGGTTAGCAGGATCGACTTTGTAAGAGTTGCACCACCACTAGATAGATGTACATGCCAGTAAACATGCATTCACAGTATATATGAAATATTGTAATATGTGTGCTTGTGTGTGTGCAGATGGTGTGGCTGGTGACCTGGCTTTCAGTGGTTGTGCTAAATGTGGATTTGGGTTTGGCTATTGGAGTGGTTTTCTCCATGATGACTGTCATTTGTCGCACACAGAGGTGAATATAGTCAATCAAGTTACCTATGATCCTTCTTTAGCTATTTTGTTAATCCTTAAGGTCCCTAAGGAAGGACCATTTTGATCAGTCAGACTGTGACTATTCACAATTAAGTCGTTATTTCTCTAGGCATTGGGAAAAAAAAAAAAACCCTGTGTACTATTTTGCTGTTTTCTGAAACGTTCAGTAAATGTACATACAAATTTTGCACAGTTGTAGAGTGGGCCTTTGATTATTTTTTTCTCTAAGCATTTGGGGGCATTCTGAAAATGTAAAATAATAATAATAATGAAATATTTTGGTCTTTTTCACAAGTTGTTGAGTTGTTATCCTTCTTGGCATCAGGGGATGACAGTAGAAGTTCTCCAACTAGAGCAGTCCCAGTGAAAGCAAATATCAAGCACATGCAGTAATATAAGCCAATAAGAAGCTTTCTTTACTATATTTGTGCATTTCTCATATATAATAATTGTGTTAACTGTATTTTCTATTTGTGCATGCCAACGCTCAGGAGGTCTGGGAAAACTCTGAATTAATATGCTTGCCAACCCTATGTTTAAAAACACATCTCTTTTTCAGAAGGATATCTAAATTAGCCATAAACAGATGAAGTAGATGAAGTAAAGACATAAATATACACATGAACCCTTTACTGAACTCTGTTTCTCTAGAGCTAACTGCTCAGTGTTGGGAAGAGCCTCCAATACAGAGATCTACCGGCCCATCAACAATCACAATAAGGTAATTTAACCTGACAAAATCACAGCGAATGTCTTTTCTGCAAACTGCATGCCTTCATACTCTTAGTAAAACAATATAAATTAGGCCAGGTGATGTGTAAGGAGTGAAACATGATGGGTGTGCTGTTATAGGAAAATAATCAAAAAGGGGGTGGTGCGATGCATGTTGACGTGAAGCGGAGTTACTTTTACCATCCCGATGTTGATCATTTTCCAATAGCAGCAAGTCTAAAAGTGTTTTATTCCTCTTATACCATAATAATTAGCCATTTTCCAATGTTAAATTTAATGTTAATTAGGTTGCTTATTGTTATTACTTATGTCGTAGTAGCTATGAACAGTCATTCCGTTTTCAGCCTCACTTTTTTCACCTGTCTTGAAGTTAATAAGACAAAAAAAAAGCCTTATTGGATTAAGTGGAGTGTCTGCCATATAAGTCCCTGTAAATGAGATATTTCTATAGAAACAATACTATATTAGAACAAACACATTAATACAGTATAAACCTGTGATCTGTCTTGCTGTTGAAACTGTTGTCAGACCTATTGTTATAGAAAATTATTCAACAGTTTCTGACGAATGAGATTCGAGAATGAATCAGCACTAAGTGTAAGACAATATAATATTGTGATAAATGATATCACAATACCCTTTTTTTGTATCATCAGTATTTATAATATACAAACCAACTCCTCTGCAAATCACAGAATCTGATTTGACGTTTTGTTTTCCATTTTCTATGTTAAGTAAATAATTTGAGGTTGTGTGTGTTCAAATCCCAGGAGACCAAGTGCATTGGACATAGGTGCAATGCCATTTACACTTATCCATTTATGTTTGCTTCCTTCTTTTGTAAATTATGTTGGTTAAATTTTCTGCCAAATGAATAAAACCAGTTCATTCAGAGGTCATGTAGAAGTTCTTTGCCACTAATCAGTTATTTATTTTTTTATTATAGTGCTATGAAGTACCCGGAGTGAAGATTCTGACCTACACTGGACCAATCTACTATGGCAACCGCAGTTTTTTTAAGGCAGATGTGAACCAGCTGCTCGGTCTCACACCTGAGCGTATCCACAGCCGTGAGAAAGCCAGGAAGGTGCTGGAAAGGAGGGAAAAAGACTCCATCAACACTGTGGTCAGTTAGCAGTCAACGCTTTCATTTAAACTACCCCACACAACCATTTTAAAACGTCAACCCATTATTCATGCAGTGTTTGCAATAGCGTATGTTGTGACTAGTTTCATACGTTATTATTATTTTGATTTTCAGGACCGGGGACTAGCAAACGCGTCATTTTCCTCTGAGAATGAGTTCTTCAACTCAGGTAAATAATTCTTATCTAGAAAATGCTGGGCTTTGATGCACACTTTCTTCGTCATTTCTGATGAATATATTTTTCATCGGAATTACTGCGGAAATAGCAGAGAATGATGTCCAGACCATACTAATCGACTGCAGCAGTGTTATTTTCGTGGATGTCGCAGGAGCCAAGCTGTTCATACAGGTACACCGGGTGACTGGCTTGTTTTGATTACCCATTATTGCTGTTGAATTAAACTATGAGTGTATCTTGCTCATGATGTATATTGCTTGTTATAGATGTGTATTGATTGTCAGAAGATGGGAATGCGGATATTCTTGGCCAACTGTAATGGTAAGTTCTTTTGTGTGTGTGTGTGTGTGTGTGTCTGTATGTATATTATGTGTTTCATAACCATACCAAGTTCCAGGTATTTAGAAAAAAACCTCTGCACACAATTTCTCTATGTGTGTATTAAGGAATAAAACTTGACAGGGTGTGCTGCTGTAAGGAAAACAACATGGTGGTATGGTTACTGCCCCAAAGTTTATTATTCCATAGTTTATACCAAAGCAGTTTGTCAACTATTAAATTTGTAATTAATTAAAGTACAACTCATCACAAGTTAGTGCTTGTTATCACTTACATTACAGCAGCTATAAACATCCATTCACTGACCAGCCTCTCGTTTTTCTTTCTCTCAAACATAATAAGACATAAAAACTGCAACGTCCTCTGTCCTAAAGACTTTTGTGTGTCATAAAATTTAAAGCTACACACAACTGTACAATGTATAAGTATGTATAAGTTGTTACTGTACGCACAATAGCATATTACAATGAGCACACTGTTGTCTGAGCTGATATAATAATACGTTATAATTATATACAGCAAATTATAACAGTCTAATCCTGGGATCTCGAATGAAGCCATTTAACAGAGCAGATTAATTTTGTATGTTTATAGAAAGCGTATTGGAGATTCTTACAGCAAGTGGCTTGATGAGCTACATGAACCCACAGCACATCTTTGTCACAGTCCATGATGCCGTTGTATACATCCAGCAGCAAAGGGTATAGAGATTTGTTCGTTTGGAGGATTTATTCACTAATCAGAACTCATTTTGTGTACTGTAAAGTGACTTTATGGTGACTGTTATTGCTTTCTGGTTCACAGGAGAAGCCTGGTTCAGAAAACACGATGATTTGGGTGTGAATATCCAAGAGCATCATTAAAAAAAGAGATAAAAAAAAAAAAGACCAGCTACTTTAGATAGCTATTCAAAACACTGGGCATAAACAAAGCTGCTACCAAAAAAATCTTCTGTAATGGATTTCTTTAACTTCCTGATAGTTTATTCAGAGTGGGACATGCGTCACTTTGATCACTGTGGTAGCTAATGAAGCCTGCACTATTGCTGCGAGTCTTATGAAGCACACACAATTACTGTACATACCATACTCATATGTTTTAAAGGTTCATGTGCACAAAAATATGCACACACACACACACACACACACACACACGTGCCTACTCTCTCTCTCTCTCTCTCTCTCTCTCTCTCTCTCTCTCCTTTCCAGGAATGCCCATATTTAGGGGTTTATGGGAAGAATGAGACCAGTAATTACCTGTCCTTTAGTATGTTTGTATGCTGCAAAACTTGTGACCATTCCTTAGAAGTATTTATTTATTTCCATTTTCTTGTATGGTTTTCAATTGAATCTACATTTTTATAATCTCTCCTAAAGAAAGATGCACTGAATGGCCAAAATGTATTTTAATAAATTTTGAAAATGGTCTTCACTATGAATATTAGTTTTCTTGTAACTATGTGGACTATGAACACAATATTCATAAATCAGTGTCAGGACTCAGAACAGTGCCTCTCATCCTCCTGGACTGCACCAGATTGGTCAGTTCTTGCTGTGAGATGTTGCTCCACTCTTCCACCGAGGCATTTGCAAGTTCTCGATCACGTCTTGGGGGTACACACGGTTACATGTAATTTTCCACTGCAAGGACGATCAGCTGTCCTTCCTGTCTCCCTGAAGCACCGTCTTAGGCGTCTTACATTACAGACATTGCAGTTTATTGCTCTGGCCACATCTGCAGTCCTCACGCCTCCCTGCAGCAGGACTATGGCATGTTCACACAGGTGAGCAGGAACCCTAGACATCTTTCTTCTGGTGTTTTCAGAGTCAGTAGAAAGGTCTCTTTAGTGTCCTAACATTGTAACAACTGTGACCTTAATCACCCACCGCCTGTAAACTGTTAGTGTCTTAAGGATTGTTCCACAGGTGCATGTGCAATAATAGTTTATGGTTCAGTGAACACGCATGAAAAACATCGCTTAAACCCTTTCCAATATAGATCTGTAAAACTTATTTGGCTTTTACAAAATGATCTTTAAAATACAGTCTCCTGAAAAAGGGACGTTTGTTTTTTTGCTGAGTATATATAAAACCACACTCAAAACATGGATGAACAAGTGTTTTCTACAAAAAATACACAAGCTGGTTTTAAAATGTAAAAATTTTTCATGTTAAAATGAGAAAAGACACAGGAATTTATTAATAAAGCTTTTCCTTTCCACGTGTCTCTTTGAATAAAACGCACAAACTTTTGAGTAAAACAGATACAGATCTGTGTGTTATTTTGTGAAAAGTTCAGTAGCAACAAATTCAACCCTTCTGTGAAAGCTGAGGTTACAGGTGTGTTGTAGTGGAGAAATCAATGCGTCCAAATTAAGATTAAAAACCACCATAATGTAGACATGTGCTATATATATGTTTTTATTTTAATCACAGCATTCTTTGAATTCTCATTGGTTAGAATGTGCTTTGCCAGTAGTGCTGTTAGCAACACAAATCACAGGTTTATATATCAATGCACTTATTCTAATAACTTATCATTTCTTACTTGAATGTAGGAAATTACATACATTACAGTACATTACTTGAACAGTACTTGAATGGTTGGCACTCCACAAACAGATTTAAAATAACAGTAACTACCTTGCCTCATGGATGTTCAATAACATTACATGCAACTATAAATGAATCCTAAACATAAGCAATAAATTAAAAATTGTTAGTGATGGCAAATTCCTGTCTGGCTGCATTACATCACCCAGGCATTATTTTCCTGCAATGTCCTTGATGTGTTTTACATATATTCTTTGGATGTAGGATTCTCAGCTTTGTTAAGGGCTTTTAATGCAGTTACTGTGCGTAGTTTAAATGTCAGTTTTCTGGTAGACTTAAGAGGTAATGCCACAGTCTTATCGAACGATTTGTTGCTTCATTTATTTATTATTTATTTTTTTACTTACATAAATGTTTTCTTGAAGCCATCTAAGTGTCACAATTACTGGCAGTGGGATCATACTTTGCACAGAAATGATACACTGCCCTCTGCTGTCATATTACCATCATCACTAACCTACTATTCACTACTTTATCACTAACAAGCACCTTGACCTGATTGAAAGGAATACAGAGCCACAAACTGAATGAATTTCCTGTTTGATGTTGAATGCCCATATTTGTCCAGGGTTTATTTCACAGAATACTCCAGACAATGAACTACCCAGGTTTTACTTTAAAAAGCTAAAAGAGTATTTTAGTAATTGGCATGATGACATGTAGAGTCTACATGTCATCATGCCAATTACTAAAATACTCTTTTTAGATTTTTTGTAATTTTTAGTAACATAGTAATTGATATGCTCTACATTGTATGAGCCTATCAACCCCAAAATCTTGTCATATGTTTAACAGTAATATTTGGACTCAAATATACAATTATATTGGTGGTAATCCTCATCATACTGTATGTTTAAGATTTTATTTTATGTAATTGTATTTGAAATGTGCTCTGTCAGGCTACTTCCTGTCTCCAGGTCACACTGCCTTCCAGTAATTAATGTTGTTTATTTAATGTAAATGGATGGAATACCTCTAAAAAATGTGTGTGTGCAACAGTACTGAAAATAATGACAGAATGCAATATTTTCTGAAGTGGTATTTATGTAGCGTGAAAGGAGCTTGTATGAAATGTTTTTTTTTCTTTCTGTGCAACAGGTCATATACATGTAGTTCCCTCCATAAATATGTGCACATATACTGCTTATCCTACACATGGTCACGGGGAACCTGGAGCGTATCCCAGGGGACTCATGACACAAGTCGGGGGACACCGTGGACGGGGTGCCAACCTGTCACAAGACACAATCGCACACATTCACACACTCTGGACAATTTAGAGATGCCAATCAGCCTGTAACACGTCTTTAGACTGGGGGAGGAAACCGGAATGCCCCGAGAAAAACCCGAAGCACGGGGAGAGCATGAAAACATACAAACTGTACATACAAGAGGCGCGAGGCAAATGTGCTAACCACTAGGCCCCCTTGAAATAAACAATCTGGTTAGAACTTATAAGAAAAAAATGATTTCATTGATAAGCATTTCGCATTTTTCAATTGCTTTTAGACACCCAAAACCCTGTTGTCGCTTTTAACCATTAAGGTTGCACACAAACAGCAGGTTTCATCATGAAATTCCTTTGTCATCCATTACCAGTGGAAAAATTAAGGAACCTTCCTGATAAAAACAGTTATGCTTATTCACCCGCATAAATCAGGTAATAGACATATCAAAACAAAAAACAAAAAACAAACATCCTTTTAGCACATTTAGGGTCTGAAAAAGATGGGCATTTCCCAAGAATAGGACTCATGAGCACACTGTCCCTCCATATACTAAAGAGGATGATGAAGAAGAGAAAAAAAAAATGGCCTAAAGATGTTAGTTTGAGTAATTAAACTGTTGGTTCAGTGGTTCTTATGAAGATTGATAACTTCATGAATTATGTGAAGTACCAGGTTTTTTCAAACACAAATCTGGTTACCTCTGCTATAAGGTATAATCCTCTCAATGATATGAGCTAGACATACTTCCAATAAACCTGGAAATTATTAAAAAAGAAAAAAAAAAGGTAGATGTGGTTCCTGTATCAAACTTCAGTTGTTCCACCACTCCATGTGTCCATGTGTTTCAACAGTGATCATATCTACATATTCAATAGACCATTTCCATTGTTGTATGTTGTTGCTAGACGGCAACATACTCCAAACAAGTTTTACTTTGAAGTTATCTTAATGCAAGACAAACAAACAAACAAAAACAGCAATACAACTTTTTTCCATCATAGTATCATAATGTACTTGAAAGTTTGTGAATATATATGCGTAAATATGACCTAAAACATTATCATATTTTCACACAAGTCCTAAAAGTACACAAAGAGAACCCAATGATCATTTTCCAGGATAATTTTATATATCAATAAATAAATGACCAAGTACAATATTTTTCTCTCATGTGTCTACTTTAGGACTTGTGTGAAAATCTGATGATGTTTTAGGTCAGGTTAATGCAGAAATGTAGAAACTTCTGAAGGGTTCACAAACTTTCAGGTACCTTTGTACAGTAGAAGGTTTAGTTACTTAAACTTGCTGAGTTCAGTTACTCATCTCACCAAATATTTGACAATGTTTGACAGTGTAGATACACATTTACCAAAGTTTAACTGTCTTTCTTTTAAAGTATAATGGTTCATTTTATGTAGCATAGATGATAGAGAGAATATGATAGCCAGACATGACCTTGTGGAGGCAGCTGTCGCATAATTTGCACAATAAATAACCTTTTTCTTACATGCCAAGAACCATTTAAGCATCAAATAGTTCTCAGAATTTTTCACGGTCCTATATCTAATCATTATATTTACAAATAATCCTTTGAATAACTTTTTTCCTAAGGGTGCACTTTTAACTTTACATTACTTCCTGATAGAGATATAAATATTAGAAGCACAGATAAGAACAGATACAAATAGAGATATTATCATGGTAGTACACATCTAAAGTATACGATGATTTAATCATGAAATAACATGAACATAACAAAATA
Organism: Ictalurus punctatus; assembly: GCF_001660625.3. Classification (NCBI taxonomy): domain Eukaryota; kingdom Metazoa; phylum Chordata; class Actinopteri; order Siluriformes; family Ictaluridae; genus Ictalurus; species Ictalurus punctatus. Next base: position 20,883,806 of record NC_030430.2, read on the forward strand.
GATCTAAACAGAGCTCAATAGGTTTAAAAAAAACAACAACAACAACAAAAAAAACACCAAGTTTAAAAAATATTCTTTTACTTATATTTTTTTTTAAAAAATTGTTAAATTATTGCATAACAGGTATTATTAATATGAAAAATGTAGTGCATCTGACTGGCGCAACAGAAAAGCATTTGCCCCATCATCCAGAGATGGCTAATCCAAATCCCAATAATGCTTCAGCCACCTGTGTCTGGGAGTCCAAGAGAGCAAAACTGGCTGTGCTCTCAGGGAGGGAGGGGTGGCATAATCGCTCCCTATCACAGTAACACTAAACAGTCATGGGTGCCTGTGAGCTCATTATCATGAAGGGGCAGATAGTGTTTTCCTCCGAGTGTATTATGCAGCCTCTGATCAAAAAGGTGCAGTTGGCTGGCTTCACACGCTTTCTCTGAGCCTTTGTCCTCCCTGGCTGGTAGCTGCAGTGTGATAGGGGAGAGATGCCTGAACGGTGGGAACTGGCCATGACAAAATGAAGGAGAAAATCAGAAGGATAATACTGGATACCAGAAGAAAGCAAGGTCTTTCATTTTTACATTTGAAAATCTGCAGTCTGACTTTCCTTTACTGTACATACATGCTATATGGTGTAGAAGTTTAGAACTCATATTTGGTCGTTGTTTTTTGTTTGGTTCATTGACTGTTCTGTAAATTTGCACATAAATGTCACAAATATAAATGTCTTACGTTATAACCTCTTTAGACTTTTTTTTTGGAAAGTCTAAAAGAGGCACATTGAGAAAATAGCGAGAAAGAAATTTGTAGATCACTTTTAACTGTTACTCGTTAAGCATTTGAAGTGGTTCTTGAAGTAAATATGAGCAGTTTGATTGCTCCAGCTGTTAGTATAACGGAATTTAGCATAGGCCTTATCAGTTTCTGATTGCCCCCATGGCAACATCCCTTTGATCTTTGATGCATGGTTGACTATAACATCATCACAGGAACCCACGTGGAAAACACCAAGGCCATCGATGAAAAACTCTAGAGTGGGAGGAGATTTTCATAAACATAAAGGCGAAATCAGAACCTTTCCAGTCACTAACTGACAGTATTATACATTTAGCAATAAATTACATGTTTTAAATTGACATCAAACTGTTTAACAAGCTTACCCATGTGTGCGACTCGTGCCAGGCGAGGGTCGAAGCCCACTTGCCGCACCTTTTCGGTATACGCCATGAAGAAATTAATGACGGCATCCGTGACCACACAATTAGGGAAGCCCTCAAGACCATGATAGAAGCCTTTTCTAATGTGTAAACAGTCTCCATCTTCTCCACCTTTTTCTGTTGAGATAATATGACGATAGGTGGCAGTGTATCCTGTTACCTCTCTGACTGCTCCTCCTACCTGTTTTCATGCAAACAAACACACTTACACTACATTGCATGAAATACAGAGAAGAGTCACATTGAAGTAGATAAACATTTTGTGCAGATCTCTTGTCAAACTTGATCTTGTTGGCAGGAGCTGCAAATGATCATGCTTGGGTTACGCCAAAATTGACTTTAAAATAAACTTTTAACAGTTTGAGGAGGTGCATTACACGACAAAGGCACTTAACTCACACTTTTATTTTGAGACGAGTGCAAGACTGAAATAAATTCCTGCAGCTGTAGGATTATGCAAAGAGCTCTTGGAGAGAGGAAGTGCGTGTGCAGAATGTACAATTTTCCTAAGGGGAAAACCCCCCCCAAAATTCTTACGTGTGAGACGTAGCAGTTTTCCAACATGGGACAACCACTTTGAAAAATATTTGGTGATTCAGTGATATATTTGCAATGATTTAATCGACTGAATTGAGGCTGCACAATAACAGGATATATAACAGATTTGTGGCAAAAACACATCAGCCAGAAAAAAGAAAAGCCTTGTAAATAGTAAGCAAGTGCAAACAAAAAACAGCATAAAAGCTTTTTTTGCAATAATTCTTGAACACGAGCACTCGCTTTCAAGTGGCTACTTTGCTTATGTGCAATGTAAGCAAACCGGAAGGTAGACAGGAGAAGATAATTGTTCACTAAGACTATGTAAGCTGACTTTAGTGACTTTAGAGAGTAAAAAGGCAAAGCATGTCAACTTATTCCTCTTACCAGGTCTAAACTGCTGCGCTCTAAAACGTCCACCATTTTCTCCAACCTTGTATTAGAGGTGAAGATGAAGTCATCATCCACCCACAGCACATACTTAGTCGTCACTTGAGAGACAGCCAGATTACGCCCAGCAAACCAACCCTGTGGTAGAGTTTAAAAGGTTAGTTAAAAATCTTTGAACTTTAAAACGCTTTAAAGTTAAAATATCAGTGAGCTTTGGGTTCTGAAAACTAGCCTGGATCAAGATTTAGCAGAGTGGGATTGGTAGTTACGTGCAACCCGTGGCTCCAAAAGTGACCTTTCACATAGCGCTCACAGTATTCACGCTATGGTGCAAAAATTTTATTTAAATTTTATTTAGCTTTACCGGACCACAAAAATAACTGCAGGAGGAACTCGTTTAGAAGCGGGTGAGAGTGTGATTAAATAACAGTCATGTGCCCACATCTCTACTTCATGCAAAGTTATAACAAAATCTTACATTGTTATATTCAAAATCAGTCCATCAAAGTGACCCTTTAAGTTGTAACGCTCCATTAAAGACTTTCCAGCATGACTCTCACGTGCACGTGCACCCCCGGTATCATCTTTTCGTGTAATATGCAAAATTTCAGACATTTTTCTGCTGTTTTCTTGCAATTTTCTTTCTTCATGCGGCAAATAAAAAATTGGATTTTTCCATTGTTTTTTAATTTATTTAAAACTATTAATGGACGATTGAAATAAGTCTTTTAAATAAATGGATAAATAAATAGATATTTGAAATATTGTGTTTTCGGTTTACATTTACAAAAGCTAGGATTGCACTGATTAGATAAGAGCATGTCTAGCACAACTGTTTGTATGCTAGGATTAGAGTCTGTAATTCAACACTATTTGAACACTTGATTTTTTTTTTTTTTTTACCTGATATTATTTTAATATCAGGTTTCTCTCTCTCTCTCTCTCTCTCTCTCTCTCTCTCTCTCTCTCTCTCTCTCTCTCTCTCAGTTTGGTGAGATTAGGCATGGGACATTATGTTGAGCTGACATTTAAAAATGAAACATATTGCTCTTACATTAAATCCAGTGTAAATGCATGTCTAGCTTATGATAATCCTTTAAAGATCACCTAACTTTATATTATAATGTAGGCCAGTAAAACTCTTTACCTTTTTGAAAGGCATGATGTAGTGCTCTATGTAAGGGCCAGTTACAGGCTTAGGATGCTCGCTGTCATCAGCTATGACTATCGTGACCGTTGGATAGAACCGTCGAATGCTGTCGATCAAATCTTGCAGCTTGTCATAACGCAGAAATGTTTTTGTAGCAATGGTCACAAGCCTGCCTATGTTGTATTCTAGATGAGCAGAAAAGAGAAAGGAATTATTTAAAAAAAATTTTTTTTAAAAAAAGTATATTCTTATAATTTTTATGTGCTTCATGTTACAAAATTACATGTTAAGACCTGTGTGAATTACCTCCTTTAGGTCCAGTAGGTCCAGGATCATAAAGTTTAGGAGTGATTGCATGTCTGATTTGAATGGTAAAGGCTGCTTGGAATCCATCAGTCCTGAATTGCACTGGTTTATAAAAAATAAAGAGATTGGCTATTCATCAACGAGCAATCAAAGCAATCATCCAATCTCATGCAAAAAACATAAACATTTCTACCATTTTGTGAAAGGACAGAAGGGTGGAAAGGTCTGGATACATTTTAACCCAGTAGCATGATAACATTTGACAGTTTATTTGGTTTCTTTTACAGCCTCTATAAAAAAAGTCTTATGTTGCACCATATGACAACTCACCTATGTCTGCAGTATCAGGATGAAAAATTGTATTTGTATAAGTGACAAACTGCAGCTGTCTGTTAAGTGCAGATAGAAGAGGGCTGGAGAGGCTTATGTGCATTTTTCCTTCCCCGTTTATGCTGACTCCATCCACCAAAGCTGCTACGTCAAATGTACCCATGCTAGCAGTACAATTTACCTTCAACAAACAGGAAAGTCAACGGTACTAAATTATGTAAATAAATAAATAAATGCTAAGTTGATCCTGCACTGATTAAAAATAGGGCCAAACTGTACTAACAGAGTTTTCGATTATAATCATGTTTAAATTCAGAATGGCCTAAACCCGGGGTGGGCAATCTTATCCGGAAAGGGCCGGTGTGGGTGCAGGAGCCACACCTGATTCCACCTGTTTAATCAGTTGATCTTGGCTTTCAGTAGATTTGTGTGTGGCTTTTGCTTAGTTGGAATGAAAACCTGCACCCACACCGGCCCTTTGCAGATAAGATTGCCCACCCCTGGCCTAAACCAATGTAGCAAACATGTAGGCACTGTAAACAAAGTGGGATAAGAACAATTGGAAAACTTACTGAATAAACCTTCCTTGACTTAAGTTTCAGACCCAACCCTTAGAACAAGAAAAAAAAAAAAAAAAAAAAAAGACATTCAGATTTGCAAAATGTTTTATTCCTCTTATGCGACTGCACTTATTAGATTTTATATGAATTATATTCATGAATGGCTTATCTCTGGTGATCTCTGAATATTCACCAAAATCAAAAAGTGTACACCTTAAACATACTTGACAAATTTATATACAATTAACCATAATTTTCTATTCCTAGATAGGTTTTTAATGGTGGCACTCACCAGGAATTAAAATGGACTTTTTAGGCTGGACCTGCAAACCCTGGGTGGGGTACTGAAGAGGAATGTTTGCCTCAGCAATGATAAGATGGTTTGCTGCTGTATTTGATCTGCAAGTTCAAAAAGATAGCATGAAGTACTTGTATAAAAGTTTTAAGAAGCACATGTTTAAAATGTAAGAGAACACTGGCCACTGTATGAAAACACATGACGGAATATTCTGAGAGTAGCAGAGCAGCTAATAAAACAGCAACAACATAACAATTGAATTCTTATCATTCGTTCATTCATCTTTAGTCAACATTTTATCTTGGTCAGTGTGGATATGAAGCCAATCCTGGGAGCACAGGGTGGAAAGCAGGGACACACAAATGGACACCAGTCCATCGTACACAAAGCTTTGCATGCTTATTTATACTATGTGCAGTTTTGAATTAAACTCCTGACTGACAGTAACCCAGGCTCAAGATTGAACCCCGAACCCCAGATCCTGGAACTGGACCCTTGAACTGGGCTACTTGCAGGTTACGTACTACCCAGGTGGTCAGAATTGGCAGCCGCACATCCTCCACACTCACATGAAACACTGGTGTCCCACAGGGATGTGTGCTCAGACCCCACTTATACCCCCAGTTCACCTATGACTGCTCTGCTAAGCACAGCTCCAACGTCATCTTCAAATTTGCGGATGATACAACCATCCTGGGATTCATCACCAACAGTGACGAGACATTCTACAGAAAGGAGGTCAGAGCACTTTCAGCATGGTGTGATGACAACAATCTCTCTCTGAATGTCAGCAAGACCAAGGAGATGATTGTGGATTACAGGAAGTCATAGAGAGGGGGTTACGCTCCCATCTACATCAATAGGGTTGAGGTGGAGAGAGTTAAGCGCTTTGGTGTCCACATCTCCAAGGATCTCTCCTGGAGCCTTCACACGGGTATAATAATGAGAGCAGCCCATCAGCGATCTTATAAGGTTTGGCATTTCCTCTGACATCATGTCAAACTTCTACTGCTGCACCATAGAGAGCATTCTGACTGGCTGCATCACTGTTCGGTATGGCAGCTGCTCTTCCTTCTGACCATAACGTTCTACAGAGAGTGATGAGAACAGCAGAGCTCATCACTGGAAACAAACTCCTGGCCTTACAGGGCATTTACCAAAAACACGTTTGAGGAAGGCCTGCAATATCATTAAGGACTGCACTCACCCTGCTCATTACCAGATAGCATTACTATCTGGCACATGCTTCCGTTCAATACAATAACGGAAAACCAGACTAAAGAACAGTTTTTATTTCACAGTTTTTTATTTTAAACATATTTAAATTCAGAAAATCCTGTAGTTTTCAACTTTATGTAGTAGACCATGTCATAATTTCACCATGTAAATGGTTCTCCCAAACCCCCACAACCAACCAACCAACCAACCAACAAACTGTGGGAAATTTGTGATAAAATAAGATATAAAAGTATATAAACTAATGAATAAACTATAGATAAATAAAATTGAAGAGTCAAGTGAAATCTTAATACCTAAAGACAGCTGGTTTTTGACACTAGACGATGTGGTGGTTGTGAAAGAGCACACCAGCACGAGAATAAGGAAGTTCTGACAGATGGACTATTGAAGAGGAAAGTACCCAGGCACAGGTGAAACATTCACGCACACACACACACAAACACAGAGGAAATTTAGATTATTAACATTTAACATTAACAAAAAAGAAACATTACTCTGCTTTTACAGAATAAAGTTTCACAGTATGTGTATTGGGCACATTATTATTATTATTATTATTATTAACATAAAGGCCATTGTGAAGTTTGTAATGCACTTAGGTGCAAAAGAGAGGAACACCTGAAGAAAAGTGGGAAAAGTGTGAGAGTGGGTTTGTGTGTATCAACCGTCTTGGGAGGTCCAGGGTTCGCCTCGGAAGGCCCAGGGCTGATGTTTGACCATATGTCAAAGTCAGAACACCACATAAAATGTATAGAATAAGTTACAAGCACAAGTCTGGCCCCATCAAGGGCTAGGCAAAGAGCAAAGATAGAGGAGACAGCTGACTAAAAAGAGGAACAGCTGTACCGTACAGATAAGCATTAGGATGTTTACTCAACCCTGACGAGTGAAAAGTAATAGAAATAATAAAAGAAATAGCTCAAAAGTAGATAAGGAACTAAATGCTAGAAAGATAATAGACCCCAGAGTATAACTGTCAAATATGATGATGGACTGAAGCAAGAGATAAGGGAAATTTAGAGCAGTACTAAACTAAACGTATGGTCTCTTGGAGATAATGGGAAAATATATCATTGGGATATATGTGGAAGACTGTGATTGGATGTACAAGAAGGGGAACTGTGTATGATTGTTTCATTTTAGATATGGTGCCATGCCTGAAGTGTATATAAAGAACATTTTAACCTCAGTGCATGCTACATTTCCATGTGGTGTGTATCCCTCGTACCAGTATGGGTTATTTGCTGTCTTGCTGACTGCTAATAAACCTTCTTCGTCTGAATCCAGTCTTAGTGAGTTTGGCTGTGTTATTTTTCTTAAAAACAAGTCAGATAGTTTCATTGAGTTTATAGTTTAACTTTGTCAGCTAGCAGGGCCAATGTAGGTTGGAAAAGCAAAATATCATGCAAAACCAACTAACAAACACTCCCTGTGTGCATGAATGAAACACCTGACTTGGTGTAGTAGGAAAAACACTTCAAACAAAGCCAACTGCTGGTTGTCAGGTTACCTCCTCAGGAAGTTGTTGTACTCGTGGTGTCTGCGCTTCTTTATTTCCTCCAGCTCTGAGGCTCTGAATGAAGAGTACAACTCCTCAGCACCCACCCGAGGAAAGAACAGGTCACTGAAGGGCACATTAAAACTCCTCGTGTCTCCTTCACAAACACACCCATTTTCATTTCTGCTACATAAAATTAAATAACTTTTAGGTGAAAAAGCAACAGATACAGCCAAATGAGTTAATTACACAGATCTAATAATAATAATAATAATAATAATAATAATAATAATAATAATGACATTTTGACCAGATTCCATTACAAATTCTATGAGGATTTCTATTGATTTTTGTCAGCAGGGATAACTTGGATTTGAAGTCGCTGAATGGCCTAAAGATGCAGCCAAAGAGGCTAACAAAGCAGAAGAGGCTAATATCAGAGCTTAAAGCTCAGAGTTCATTACAAAGAAAACCAGCACAATTAAGGCAATCTTGACCATATTTTGTGTGCTTATAGTGTCAAACTGCCTTTCCAGCTGGTGAATCATCCAGCGTGTTGCTATCGATGCTAGCAATGCTAATGCCAGAGCTTAAAGCTAATGAGAGCTCATTACCCAGACCACAGGGACCAGGACTACAGAGGCACTTGCCAATTTTCATTAAATTGGTATGAGTGTGCTCTATAGTAATGTAACTTCGACGATTGGGGTGGGGGCGCTTTAATGGCAGGGCAAATTGTGAAAAACACAGTAGCTATCTGGAAAACAAAGCCCCATATGGTTTATGCAGTGATGGAAAAAGATAGTAAAATATGAGGTTCAAAATTGAGGTGAAGGAACCATATAGCAGTCTGCAGGGTCAAAGTCCAAGCTGATACTGCAGTAACAATTTTTATCTTGTGTTTAATCATTGATTAGTAATTATTTCACAGACATTGTACTGTTAGGTGTCGGCAAAAAGTAGAGCCAGGGAGTTTAATAATCCTTCAGGGGTGGGCCTATGTAATTATTCTCTCTTGTAAGGTCAGGGACTGATATATGAAAAAGAAAAATTACATTAAAAATGCCAACAATCACAAAAATGTTTTAATTCTATGCATCAACTGACAATTCTTTTCTCAATTATTTTTTTCAAAATCAAATTGTATGAATCTGTTGCTATAAGGTTATCCATTGGTTTGAACATCTATTAAGTGAGAGATCAATAATTATTTACCTTAATTAAATATCTTACAGTTGTGACCGAATCAAATAGCTTTTTCCTTTTTTTTCCTAAAGAAAATAATTAACTGAAATAATGAAATGAAAATGAGTACAAAATGTAAACAATTATAATTCACTCTGCCCACCATAAAAGAAATAAACACATTAACCTGAAACTAAGGCTATCTTCATGTTTATACAATCGGGTCCATAAGTATTATGACAGGGACACATTTTTCATAATTTTGCTCCTGTACACCACCACAATGGATTTGAAATGAAGCAAAGGTGGTGTGAATTAAGAAGTCCAGCTTTAATTCAAGGCTTTTGCAGCATTTGACTGAATATGAGCAGAAAGTTTAACTCAATGCACTTCATAATTGCTACAGAGATGCTACTTCTCTTAGCAGTCACATCATCAGTAAACACCAGTGACCCAGTTCATTTGGCAGCCATACATGCCCACACCATAACACTACCTCCACCATGTTTGACAGATGATGTGATGTACTCTACTTTAGATCATGAGCCCCTCCCCCTTTCCGTCTCTTCTTGCTCAGATTCAGTCAAATGTTGCAAAACTATTGAATGGCACCACAAAGTACAAGATAATGACCAAAAACATACAGTGAAAGCAACCAAGAGCAGTCACCTGACCTCAACCCAACTGAGACAAAACGGAAGACAGCAACTGAAGGCCTGGCAAAACATGTCAAGGGAGGAACTCAGAATTTAGTGATGTCCATGGGTTCCAGAGTTCATGCTGGCATTGTCTACAAAGGATTTTCATCCAAGTATAAAAAAAAATCCTTATAGTCAGAATTATGTTAGTTTGTCCAATTACTTTTGCCTGTGAAAATGGAGGTACTCTGTATAAAAAAAGGCTGTAATTCCTAAACAGTTAATGCAATATTTTTGTTAAAATCCCTTGAATTAAAGCTGAAAGTCTACACTTAAATCACATCTTTATTGCTTTTCAAATCCATTGTGGTGGTTTACAGAGGAAAATTACAAAAAATTGTGTCACTGTCCCCATAGTTAAAAGATTGTTTTTTAAAAATTTCAACCTGAAAGATTGATACAAAACCATAAATTCCACCCTTCCATAGCAGACCCTGTTTAAAAGCCAGCTTGGTAGTTAATGATGCAACTTGCATAGCCCTGCACCTAGCATGAAAGATGGCTAGAACCGACATCCATGTTTTTAAAAATTTATCCAAAATAAGAAAGCACCATGAATAAAATAAAATAGATTTTTAATTAGTTGGTTTATGAAGGTTTGTTTTGGTTTGAAGGTTTTATGAATGGTTTATATCATTTGAAGCATATTTTTCTTTCTTTGAAATATTTAGTAGACTTTTAAATGATGTTCATAATGCCTGAGTCAAGCGCCATAACAGTCTACTCACCGTGCTGTAGTTTGTTTGAGGTGGTAGGGAATGCTGTTGCTCCTGTTGTTCAACTGTTCATTACGTTCAAGAAGCTTCTCTATAGGGGAATCTAGTTTCTTTTGACTGTGTATCACAGTTGGAGCTCTTCTGGCCCAGTGATAAAAGAGAACAGCGAGTAATAGTTCTAGTATCACAAAACCCACCAAAACCTTCATTCTCTGCACACACATGATCACCTATAGATCACACAGATGGGGTAGGGGATAATACCCAGAATTTTAGATCAGTAATTCAGCAAACATACACCTTTTGTGTGTTATGTGGTTGATATCAAACCTACATATTAGAAGAAATGTATACCACCAAGTTGTTCAAATACAGCATATAATTTGAGAAGTATTCAACAAAGAAGACATATTTTTAATTATTAGTCTTAGTAAATTAATCTTAAAAGGATTGTTAGTGATTTTTCTCTTTAAGCACTGCATTTTTTTTTTTACATAAAAAAGAAAGCAATTCAAATGAATTAATTCATTAATTAAAATGACATTTCAGCAGAAATAAACTTTGAAATTCAATACTGAAAATATTTGCCCCACATCAAACAAAATGAATAAGCCAACAAAGCAAAATGGTACTGCGACATTTGAACACTGAATCAAAGGTCAGTAGCATATGTGTAACATATAAGTGACTAAAAACCCAAAGAAATATGACTTACCTGTCTAGTGGGAAGGGTGAGCTTTCATTCCTTGTCCTAGCTTCAGAAAGAGTCAGGTGGTGTGTGAAAGGGCGTATGTTGTTAGAGGGCGTGCAAGAAGGAAATTATACACTCGAGTAACATGACGCATTCCAATGAAGAGTAGAGGGGCCGGGTTTATACTTGATGCTTGAATTTGCATAATTATCATGGTATACAATGAGCAAGTACTTCACAGAGAAGATAAGATGACAGTGTAAACTAATGCGTTGGAAAGTCCATAGTGCAAAACAAACAATATGGAAGTATACAAAGTGTGCATTTAATAAAAAAAATACAATACATTAGATTTAGTAAAGCAGTAACATTAAACAGTAGAAATATTTTTTTTTAAATTGTAACAACAATGTGTGCTTCTGATAAATCAAAAATGAAATGCTGCTGGGTTTTAAAAACAACTAAATGTAATCTAAAAGGAAATCAAAAGCATTAAATAGAAAACACTATGCTTAACAATATAAAATCCAATATAAAATATAAAAATAAATAACTATAAAATATTAGATAAAATTATAGCAGAAATATATGTCACAAACCTTTGTGGAGAACATACTGCCATCTACACTGTCAAAATAAATAAATAATCAGTGGTCCATTAGATCTTACAAAAGTATGTATAAGATAAAATTTATTTAACACAACTTATGCAGTTCTATAATCAATCACTGTGCAGAGATTGGCGTTTCCAAATTGTCCATAGTGTGTGAATGTGTGTGCGACTGTGCCTTGTGATGGGCTGGCCCCTGTTACCAACCCGGTCTAGGTCAGGCCGCAACATACAAGGAAATATATTAATAAATAAAAGAAAATGGGTTGGCGAGATCAAGATTGCGTTTGTGTTGGTTTTTTATTCTCCCAAACGGACCACAGTGGTCTTAAGCTTCAGAAACTGGCCAGGCCAAAATAATAAACAGAAATTCCCTCTACCATGGCGAAAGAAAACTAGTTAACCTAGAAGACAAGAAAACAAAAATACACCGTCTTCCCTCACTCCCTTGCTAACGCAAAACAGGAGAAAAGATGAATCAACAAAAATGGCGCCGACTTCCTACAAACCACTCCTAACCGTGCACTATTTACAAAGGTGACCATTAGTGTGTTAACTAACAAAATACTATACACAGACACACACACACACACACACATATATATACACACACACACACACACACACACACACACACACACACACATATATCTATACATATATATATACATATACATATATATATACATATATATATACATATACACATATATATATATATATATATATATATATATATATATATATATATATATATATATATATATATATATACACACACACACACACACATATACATATACATATATATCACACAGGCATAAGGTCATACACAGGCGAAATGCACTTGTCTCTAAACACAATACAAATGACAATGATCTGCCCTGGGATGAAGACTGATGGGGCTTAAGTACACTTCCAGAAGCGTGCTGACAACCAATCCCGTCACACCAGGCTGGAGCAAGCGGGAACAAGACGTGATCGTCCAGTAGCAAGCCGGAACGTGACACATGCAATAGGCGGGGTCTAGAGAAGAGGGAGTAGACAAAAGAAAACCCAGCCCACCACCGACACACAAATGGCACATAGAGCAAACAGAAATATATTGAATAACATAACACCCCCTATCAACGGTGTCCCCCGCCTCGTGCCCAGAGTTCCTTGGAATAGGCTCCAGGCTCCTTGCGACCTTGTGTAGGATAAGCGGTACAGAAAATGGATGCATGGATGAATGTGCAGGTGTTCCTTATAAATTGGATAGTCAGTGTATATACACATGTATATACACAAAATCTTTTGCATTTTCCAGGAAAACCATCATAGTTATCAGACTGCATGATTCTTGGCCGGAAGCAGCCTATTCCTGGGTTCATGGTTACTCTGGATGAGTTCTTCCATTGCAGTGGAGATTTTGTTGCGAGTTGTTGAGTATGAGCACCCAGAAAGATGGCCGTGTAACTTGTGTGCTGATCAGTTGATCACACACTTCCGCTGGATCCACGGTTCGAGACGTAATGCAGAGGTCTCAGGGACATGATTAGGATCCATACACAGTAGATTTATTATAACAAACCAGAATTCAAAATACAATAAAATACAGAACAAAGAAGAAAAAAAAACCCCAAGGTCATACAAATAGATCAAAGCAGGATACAATGGCTCAGAACTTATGCAACTAATAGCAAATGGCAAGACATTGCTCTGTGTGTGTGTGTGTGTGTGTGACAATTACAGAGAATAATAAATTGATTGAGTCTTCAATCCGTGTGCTAACACTCAACAACCATTTTCTCCTTTAAGCAGCTGACTGAGGATCTGACAGTGAAGCTACTGATGCCTTCAAAGCAACAGAAGGCTATTAAAAAAAGATATCAAAGTTCTTCCCGCTTGCTGTCCAAAATGTCATTATGAAATGATAGTTAAGGGGAACTGTGGTAGTCAAGGCGAGATCTGGAAGACCGAGAAACCTCTCAAATGGACCTGCTCATATGCTGGTCAGAAAAGTAAAGGACATGCAGGCAGGTTTAATTGACACTGACGTTTTGGTGCATTATTTCACTGTGCAGTATTGCTTGCACAAATATGATCTGCTTGGGAAGGGTCACCAGAGGGAAATCTGTGACCATCATCTAAAGTAACCAACATCTAGGTAAGCCAGAGGCATTCTGGAATCAGGTGCTGTGGACTGATGATCTGAAAATGGAACTCTTTGATGTCAATCACTAATTATCCTCCTGGGATATTTTACTGCCATGCCACCAGAGGAAACCCTCCCCCTGAAGTCTAGCACTCTTCCTCTATTGTCATGCACATTTTCTGCCTGTCAGAAATCCACTATATGGCTAAAGTATATGAATACCTGACCCATATGTTGTATTGGTAATTAAAGAGGTGTGCTCAGCTGTGAAGCACCCCCACCACAGTACTTTGGAAACTTTGCAAAGCACCATAGCTGTTCAAATACTGACTTCTTCCATAAATGTTAAATAAATATCTCCTAACAAAAATGTCATATGTTTTTCTTTGTTAAAAAACCCCAAACATATTTAAAATATTATTATTAGTCTTAGACTATGAGGTGACCATAGCAGAAACAATAACATATTAGAAAAATCTCATTAATATAAAGAATCTTATTTTTGACATGGTTTCTTTAATAATAATGGCTGTATTTTGTTGTTAAATGAGAAACAAGGTTGATTTTTTTTTTTTTTTAACAGAGATAGTAAATGAAAATATGTAGTTAAATAACTTTGAATTAAATTAAAACCCTTTAAACATTTTTTAAAGGGTTTTAATTTAACCTGCTGAGGTTAAATTTCCTGCTGAAAGGTTTCCTGCTGAAAATGTCACTTTTGGAACATTGCAAATACGTGCTTAGGTAATAAGGTTGAGTCAAAGTTGTAGAAGGCCTGTCACGATAACTGCTTTCGTTGTACGATATATTGTCCCAGAAATAATTGCAATAAATTATATTATTGTCATCTTAAGACCAATGTATGCTACTGATATCATGATAATATAATAGCATAATAATGCAAGTACACCTTTTCAAAGAGCAATGAACTTTTAATTCTTAAGACTATTCAGACATTGGAATGTCAAAAAATAGTTTTTGTTTTCTGACAAAAATATCCTTTAGTCAATATTTTGTCATATATATTATATTTATTCATTTTAGTCAATTTTACTCTAAAATGGCATTGAATATTAATCAATGGCATTTTAGTTGCATATTAACTTAAACATGCATCAACACAAATGTGTAAACTGCCCTTGTTATGAAAACCTGACCTCTGAAATTATATTACAATGAGTACACTATTGTAATACAATATTGTGAATTATTTATGCTTTATTTATTCATTGTCTGTGTTTTAATACATTGTTACAGAAAGACCGTATGCATAAAATGACTCATCATTCTACCTAGTGCCTTACTTAAGTTCAAGTACACTTGTGCATTCATGTCACTTTGAGCATAAGCAAGTTGTAATATGTTTATGTTGTGGATATGTCTAATTAATCTCATAGTATAGGGTGCGTTTGGGCGAGTTAATTAACCCAGTGGTAAAAAGCTTCAGTTTGCCAGTGTTTATTCACTGTTTAGATTCAGCTCGTGCAGCTTAAACGGGTTAATCCACAATATTATTGACTATGACTGGACTATTTGAAACACTACAACTATACTTTTTTACTTCCTCAGAAAACATTGTAAGTGCATTGGTAATATCTTGCATGTTATTTTTTTAAAGAGTATATTTTAATTCAGATCTGCACTATTGTGTTGTACTTTGTACTACTGTGCATTCAATTTTTTAATAATATTAATAATAATAAATACATTTTTATATGGCGCCTTTGACATTCATTATGGACAACATTTGCATTTCCCAGGCATTGCTTTATCTTCACCATAACATCAATATACAGGGTGTCCCTAAAGTCTCCATACATAGGGGAAATAAACTTTTTTTTTTTTTTAAACAAAATGTTTTCCAAAATGTTTCATATTGGTTAAATCTTTTTTTTTCCCCCACCAGATAAGAAACTGTTAAGGCCTCTAAGAATGCCTTTGAGAGAAGAAGGATGCATTGAAATCATTCTCGTGGCTGGATAAGGAAGCTGTCGCAAGGTTGCGTTGAACTTTAACAGGAAACATGGACACACGACACTGTTGCTAAACTGGGAGCCAACATTGGGAGAGACGGCTCCATTGGTCGCAAAATGTCGCTAGGTGATGTCATGTGCTAATTAGCATATTCATTACGTCATTGTGTCGTATTTGCATTCTTCCTAGCGTCAGCTCTGTTTGCTTCTCTCCAATTCTCTGTGCTCACATACATATATTTTAATATGGCTGAATTCCCAATAAAGCTGTTCTCATTTACATATTTTTCTGTTTCTGATGTCAGACAATGGAACAAGTATGAAATTGTGACTTAAACACGGCCCATTAAAACTACATGTTAACCAGTAATCACTTAGAAGCCATTTCCAAGCTGCTGCTCTGCACTGTGAAAATCCTGATTTTTTTTGTAACCGTGACATCATCTGATAAAATCATCATACACATAATTTAAAGATAATGGCTGTGCTGTGATTTTGGCTATATTTACATGTAAAATAATCACTCAGAGAGAAAGTTAGCAGCGATAGAATGTCTTTCTTATTTTTTCCTCTTACACTAAATATGCTGTTCCTCTCCGCCACTCACTGAACAGAGTAGCTGCAGACAGAGGTGTACCTTCAGTGGGAAAACAAGACCATCGTGATCGCAGGGCAGTACTGGCAACTCTATTCTATGGAAAATAGCTAAAGTCTGCCCAAAAAGTCACTAGAATTGTCACTAGGTGTTTTTTTTTTTAAACAAACAAACAAACCAACCATCAAACAAACAAATAAATAAATAAATTAAAAAAAGTCGCTAAAGGAGTCTGAAAAGTGGACCGCAGTGGTCTGTCAAAATGAGTTAGTGAGAAGCGAGAGGAGAGGGAGAGGTTGCAGTGGGGTGTCTTTTATATTTATATTTATATTTTAAGTGAAAGGATTGTATTCATGATCTGTCAAAGATAAAAAAAAACACTTTAAAGTTATTTAGCGATTTCATAGTTATTGACATTTTATGATTCAAGCCCTTTTTTAAGCACCGCTAGATAAAAAAAGGCTTTCCAGTACTTAAATCTCAAAGTACTTCAAGCACCTTGTATGAACCCTGTAATAGGCATGGCCTATTTTCATTCATGGTTGTAGGGTGTTGCCATGCCACAAAATACCCAAAATTATTCTTATATATTCTTATCTAATTATGCATTGTCTTTTATTACAGGTATGTATAGCATAATGTGTATAGTAGGTGGTTAATATTAATTCTATATAATAATTGCCTTTACTAATGATCCCTTGAAGAACTTGTTTTTCGAAGCATGACCTTTTAATTTTATATTAACATTAGACAAAATACTCCATGATAGGTGAGACACAAGGGCATAGGCATTGTTTAGGCCATGTGTCAGGTTTAGGAAAATGTTCTTCCTGAAACTTCCTGAAAATTAATTCACCATCCACTATTAACAGTTAGCTGGGAGAAGTAGAGCCACTGCAAGAAACCACACACAATAGACGTTTTCTTAATTACAACCATGATGAAATTCATGGACACAAACACTCACAAGATATAATAAATATCTAAATAATGAATATATAATAGATATAAATTAGTGTTTATTTAACTCAAAATAAGTTAATGTGATTACAGATACTGTTCAATCAATTATCTTGTAATTTCAAGTATTTATTTTTTTAAATTAGACTATGTAACTTACATAAGTCATGGTTAATTTTTAACCAACAGTGGGATATAAGCCAAGAATGATTTCACAGTTATTCCAAGGAGACAAAGGTTTAACAGATTTATATATGTTTCTTAAATTAAACAGAAAAGTATACATTACAAACCATAACAACTAAAGATACACAAACAAAACTCACTTAAAAAAAAAAAAAAATCTTGATGCAATACTGTCATCCAGTGGCTGATGTTGAACATTACTACACCACATATAAAATAGCTCTTTAAAAACTAACATCCATCCATCCATCCATCCATCCATCCATCCCACCCTCCATCCATCCATCCATCCATTTTCTGGACTGCTTATCCTATACAGGGTCGCAGGGAGCCCGGAGCCTATCCCAGGGGACTCTGGGCACAAGACGGGGGACATCCTGGACGGGGTGGAAGAATTAACATTCATTCATTCATGTTAAGTTGCGTTATCCTGGTCGAGGTGCCGGAGGATTTGCAGCCTAACCCGGTATTGAAACCTAAAAATGTGCTTTCCTTCACTTCCAGAGTATGTGGTGTAGGAGTTATTTACAGACCTGGTCATGTTTGGTCCTCATATTTACACATAACATGATGTCTTAAGGAAGTCTAAAGAGAAAGCCTAATTTAGGCATAGCACATTGAATAGTCCAGTTTAGGATCACAGTTAACCATTACTAGTTAGACATTTGAAATGGTTCTTGAAGTAAAAAAGTACATTTTGGTTGCTCGAGTAGTTGGCATAACGGAACTTAGCATAGGCCTCATCAGTTTCTGATTGTCCCCATGGCAACATCCCTTTGATCTTTGATGCATGGTTGATTATAACATCATCACAGGAACCCACATGGAGAACACCAAGGCCATCGATGAAAAACTCTAGAGTGGGAGGAGATTTTCATGAACATTAACGTGAAACTTTTCCAGTCACTTAATCAACAGCATCACATCAGATATTGTAGATAATCATCAATAAATGTGACAGACTTTTTAATTCGACATGAAAATGCTTACCTATGTGTGCGACCCGTGCCAGGAGAGGGTCAAAGCCAACTTGTCGCACCTTGTCAGTACGCGCCATGAAGAAGTTAATGACGGCATCTGTGACCACACAATTAGGGAAGCCCTCGAGAGCATGATAGAAGCCTCTCCTCATGTGTAAACAGTCTCCATCTTCTCCACCTTGTTCTGTCGAAATAATATGGCGGTAAGTGGCAGTGTATCCTGTCACCTCCCTGACTGCACCTCCAACCTGGGTGCATGCAAACAAACACACAAAACACACTTAAACTACAGCGCATGAAATATAAAGAAGGGTCACATTCATATAAACAGACATTGTGTGTTGACATCATCTTGTAGGGTCTCAGGCATACTTGCTCTTGCTGGTAACAGTGTATTCATTTCTTGATGTTTTGATTAATAGCATTTGAAAGAGATGATGACATTTAGCAAACCTGTAAATGATCCTACTTACGTTCTGCCAAAAATAATGAAATTTCAGATGCATTGTAATTACGTCCGCATTATAATTATTAATACTATTATAGGTCAATCAGTAAACCGCAATTTTTTATAGTCACAAATAGTTTGTAAAAATGATCATAGTTAGCATACAATGACAATAGCAACAGCAGAAAAATCTCGTGTATAGAATAAAATTCATGATAATGGACATTAAGTTACAATCGCATTTATCTAAAGGGTGAGGAAAAGGAAATTGTCTGTTTTTCAATTGGTAATTTAATAAAACTTTGAGTAGGTGCATTAAATGGCAAAGGCACTTAACTGATGCTGTAAATACACTTCATAGTTTAAAGCAGGGGTGCAAAACATACAGCCTGATGATTCCACGCGGCCCGAATGCAGTAATGTAATGGAAATGTAAAGAATTATCCATACACAGATGCAGTTACTTATATATCCACTAGAGGTCCTTTTGTCAGCATTCTGAGGCTGTACGGGCCTATTATGGTTACTTATAATCTTTGGTAATTTCTAAAATGAAAACGTGGGTATGTGAAAAAAGTCTCAAAGAAATGGAAGGTGGATTCTGAATGCCTTATAGGTCCAGAAAAATGTACAGCAGAATATTTCTTGTGGGAAATAAAAAAAACAAAATTTGTTTAATTTGCTCCCAGCTACTGGCGGTCTGCAAAAAATGTAATATTCGACGGCATTACGATACAAATCATGCGAAGAAGTTCAATATACTGGCCAGGCATGGACAGATAAGGTAAATGAGTTGGCTGCAGCACTTAAAAAAACAACACTCAGTTTTTACTCATAGTCAGGAGATTAACGACGTTGCTGTGAAATCCAGTTATGTGTGAAGTGGTGAAATGATAGGTCTGGTCTTGTGTATTAGTTTTATCCATCATGTTGTGTGTTGGCCTAATCCTGCCTATTACGGCGGTTATATAAAAATTTACCTCAGAATTCCATTTTGGGTGATAAATAAGTGTCAAGTTCAACTGTTCTTATTGTTCTTGGCTTGCCTAAGGTGATATTTTAGCCAATGTGGCCCTCTACCCCAGGTTTAAAGTGTGTGCAAGACAAACAAAAACTTGTGGCAGTATCATTATATAAAGATATTTGGGGAACAGAAAGAACTGAAGTAAGTATGCATTATACTGCATTGAAAACACTGGGTGTACATGCAGCATGTAAATTTTCATTACCAGTCCTTCTAGATCAGGTTTTTTTTGTGGCAATCACAGAAATGAATGCAAAAATCAAGCAATATTCGGAGGAGCTTGCAATTTTTTTTTTAACAATTACCGCAGATTTGGGACAAGACTCATCATGTGACTTCATCACAACACGCATTCCGTCAAAGCCCTCTTCGATTCGTGTGCGTCAAACATGAGTACAGCTAAAAGGTCGCATTTACGAACAAACATCACTGCAAAAGACCATGCAGAATCGTTTTGTGCAATTGCAATTTCATCAATTCTAGAAGCTTCCACAAAAAAAAAAAAGCGCTCAAAATCAAGCATTTTTGTCTGCATGGACTGCCTTACATTGGATATCTGTGTAGGTAGGAACTGATGTCTGTTTTACAAACAGTGCAACCACTCCTGTAGCATTTATCAACATGGAACAACCATTTTCATGAAATATATCATGATTCTGTGGTATATTATTGGTGATTTAATCTACAGCAATGAAGCAGCACAGTGACAGGATATACAACACAGATGTGTGGCAAACAAGCATCAGTTGAAAGAAAGAAAAGAGAGTGCAAACAACAAAGCAAAGAAACTGGTTAAAGTGATGCTTGACCATGAGCACTCGATCTCAGGCTGCTACTTTGTTTATGTAGAATGTAAGCAAATTGACAACTACACAAGAAAGATTTATTTAGCAAGACAAATTCTTACCTATGGAGGTTAGGATTGTTCCATATTTCCAAATGAATAGATTACGATCCACAAATAAATGTAGCAAGATTCACAAAAATTAAAGAAATTCACAAATAAATAGAATGAGATTTCAAATAAATAAAATGAGATTTGCGAATATTTTTTTTTCTTTCTTTTTTCCACAAATATGTTTTTATGTCACACACCCAACTCTGGCATTCATTTGTGAATCACATCCTGTGAGTTTGTGGATTGCTGCACATGTTTGTGGATTTTGAAACATTTCTAGTGTCAAGAGGGCACACAAATCCACAAATAAATGGACACCGACCGCCCACCTTCTACTCAAGCTCACCAATAGTGGCACGTTCTCGCTCCAGCCAACCAAATTTTGTTTAACAATCAGGGCGGGGACTTGTGAATTAGTTTAATTTTTGTGAATCTCGCTACATTAATTTGTGGATTGTAATCTATTTATTTGGAAATATGAAACAATTCTAACCCCATACTAAACATGGAACCCCATACTAAACTAAACATGACATGGATTATCAGCATAACCCAGAGAGTAAAAGGCAAAGCAAAAGCCAACGTGTTCTTACCAGGTCTAAATTGGTGCTCTCTAACACATCCACCATTTTCTCCAACTTTGTGTTAGAAGTGAAGATAAAGTCATCATCCACCCACAGCACATACTTAGTCGTCACCTGAGAGACAGCCAGATTACGCCCAGCAAACCAACCCTGTGGTAGAGTTTAATAGGTTATTTAAGAAGTTCATTAGTGAGCTTTAAAATATTTATTCCATTCATAAAACCTACACTGACAACCTGATCAAAATCTTTAATGGTTTAATGTATGGTGAAATACTATTTTTAAAAGCTTTAAAATGAAGGTCATCAACCGACATGCGGCACTGCTTAATGTCTGTAACAAGCACAGGTTCAGAATGGAAGCAGTTAACATTACACCAGACCTTAAAATTTGAGACAAAGTCTATGACAGGCTAGTAACTACAGTGAACAGGCTAACCAGGAACTAGCATGAATAAAAAAAATAATAAAAAAAAAACACATCCATTTTAAATAACCTGCCCAATTTTATGATAGACTTAATAAACTGTCAATTTAATTAAAAACATAATTTATAATCAGTTCATTTTAATGTTAACAAGGTGTTAATGAACACAATTTGCATGCTGCTGCAATGAGCTTGCATGTAGCAAGTAGGGATGAAATGGTACTGGTTTCACAATAAACCATGATAAAATTCCCAGACGGTTACTATTACCGTGTCAAATTTAATTATTAAAACCATGCGCAATTATCATGATTTGTAAAAACTGCGGTAAATGCTGTCCACACACACCCAGCATGAGTCTGACGCAGGCGCAGCATGAAACGTTGTTTTTTTGAGCGTGAGAACATGGCGGAAGGCAGTGACGGCGCTCGGGAGAATTTCCAACCTTCCAAGAGGACCAAATCTGAAGTGTGGTCATATTATGGATTTTATAAAAATGCTGAGGGTAACTTAATGGAAGATGGTAACCCTGTCTGCAGAGCTTGCCAGAAGAAAGTCGCTGCGAAAGGGGGCAATGTGTCCTGCTGAGTCATCGTCGTGACAACCATCCATCACTTTATAATGAATTCAAAGTACGTTAACTTTTAGCTCAATGCATGAGTTGGGAGAAAAGTATGAAGAAATTTAAGTAGTTGGACACAACTGGGATGAAATAATTTCAATTGTCAGCACATTTGAACAATACCGTGATAATACTGATAACAGGTGATCGTTTTGGTCACGATAATCGTGATATGAAATTCTCATACCGTTATATCTAGTAGCAAAGCAGCTTCTGGCAAAAAAGATTGTTGCAGTTTGCGGTGGCCATGCTAGCCTACCTTTAAACAAGCTAGCTATATCCAATGCATTAAGATATTACAATTCCTACAGACTACAACTAATTGTAAATGAACACAGTTTACATTAGCTTAGTGCTCCAATTGCAATTCTTTTGTTAATTGGCACACTTCAGTTCACAGGCTGTGGCCACGAACTACGAGTTAGCATGAAGTAGCTAGCTGGCTAATTAACCAGTGTTTCTTTGAAGCAGACAGACCATTGCCTGCTACTTAAAAAGGACATTAGATGTTTGATAGCCTACATTCTAACATGCTGGCTACCAAAACAATGGTGAGATATAATTATTTTTTCTCAGTATATGGCAAGACAGAAGCAGAATTTGTTAAACATTTGTTAGGATAGCAGTTGCATGTACCGAATTTGCCAGATAAATCTACTAAATAAAGGGAGATGTTTAGCAGCGCAAATCTCATTTGATGGCAGAGATAGAGGCTGGCTGAAGAATTGTGCTGCTATAGTCAGAAATTACTTTTATAATGACATGAAATTGTACCTGATAAAATTCTCAGTGAGTACATTGGAAAAAGAAAGTACACCCGTCACAATACAGGTACGGATGCAAGTGCAGGTGTTCAATGTTTATTTAAAAATATCAAACAAAACTGAGACCTAATCTAAAGGCAGGGTCAACATTCAAGCAAGGGTCAGGTGACGATAACAAACAAGGTGAACTAGGGCTGGCAAGAGCAAAACCAGACACTATATTAAAAAACAAAACAAAACAGAAAGACAAAATCAATGAATCGAAGGTTTGGTATCAACTGGTACAAATGACACGGAGTGTATACTTCACAGTGAGTGCATGGAGTGAGAGACCTTTTATACTGTGAGTGTAGCTGTCACACAGTAATCAAGTTGAGTGTGGACCTGAGAGAGTTTGTGCTGGCTGGGTGTTGTAGTCCTTGGCAGCTATGTTTGTAGCCCACGCTGTATTCTGGGAGTTGTAGTTGGATGCCAGTTCTGGCTTAGACATAAAAACCACCCTCCTACAATTCTCTGTTTTTATTTATCAGGGCCTAAATAACAATTGTGTGGTTCTCACCAACTTCTATAAACTTAAATTTATGAGCAGCAACAATTCTCTGAGGTCATTGCTGATGCCCTGCCTTCTTGGCATGATAAACACTGCTTTTATAGAGGTAGTCACACTTCTTTATGATTAACAAATCTTGTGCATTACATTAGTAATACCTGGCTGCTAATTTCTCTCTTAATGATTGTGGATGTAAGAAGGGTGTACTTATTTCTTCCCACTTCAACCAGCAGGTTTCTGAATGTTGCATTACTTTTTGGAAAAGAAAAAAAAGGCTAAATATTAAAATCAGTTGTGTTTTTTTGTTGTCACCTGAGGTTTTTTGTTTGTTTATAGAAGCTGGTGAGGACCACACAATTGTTATATAGGCCCTGATAAATAAAAACATAGAAATTGAAGGAGGGTGTACTCTCTTTATCCCATGAATGTATGATAGGGGTTGCATAACTACAAATTTTTACTTGTAGTTTGTACTAGTATTTGTCTGACTGCATTGTCTGGATGGTTTTTCCGCCATGCTCAGCTCTGGCCTCCAAAAAACTCGTCTGGATCAGCCTATTTGAGCTGGCATGCGCCACTGATCTGACTCTTTGCTAGCCGAGAGGGACTGAATAGTGATGTGCAACCTGCGGCTCTGAAAGCGTTCTTTCACACAGTACAAGGATTTTATAGAAATTCTATTTAGTATTTAGGATGACAAATATAACCGTGGGAGGAATTCTTTAAGAATGAGAAGGAGTGGGATTTAAAAAAAAAAAAAAAAAATTTGTTAATGGTTCAATATTTCAGAAGGAATTTCCGGTGTAATCTTGTGCTGTTGGCTTCATTTCTTCATGGCTTTCTTAGCTACTTTCTTTACAGTCTGCCTACATGTCCTTACTGTCTACATCAATGTATTCCCATTGCCCAGACTAGTCGACATCCCCACAGCGGACACTAGTGAATTTAGTTGACTATCCCCTAGGCTATGTGTAGTACCACAAACCATCTGTTAGCTTGTGCACTTTTTTATATCGCTTTTCTGCAGCACATTGCACTATACAGTGTGTGCCTGATAAATTACATGCACATGGCAGTGTGTTTGTTGACTGCAGACAATGAGACTACTGGCATGGTTACTGACTTGACAGTTAATAATTTTCTAAATTATTCCACCTTTGTCAGGACAGATCAAAAATAGTGTTTGTAATTCGAGTCTGATGTGTTAATGTGTTTGTAATTCGACACTATTCAAACACAGTTTTTTAATATCAGGTCACATAATTTATTTGCTCGCTCTCTCTCTCTCTCTCTCTCTCTCTCTCTCTCTCTCTCACATTCATTTTGGTGAAATTAGGCATGACTATGTTGAGGAGACATTTTAAAATGAAAAGTATTATATTAAATCCACTACTCATCCACGTCTATTTTTATGATAATCCTTTGTTTTATTTTTCATTTAAAAGTTTATCTTATGCTACAGAACAGTGAAAATCTTTACCTTTTTGAAAGGCATGATGTAGTGCTCTATGTAAGGGCCAGTTACAGATTTAGGATGCTCGCTGTCATCAGCTATGACTATCGTGACTGTTGGATAGAACTGTCGAATGCTGTCGATCAAATCCTGAAGCTTGTCATAACGCAGAAATGTTTTTGTAGCAATGGTCACAAGTCCACCTATATTGTATTCTAGAAGAGGAAGAAAAAAACAAAAACAAAATGAAGCAAACATATTACTCATTTTTAAAAGATTTGATGTGCTTCATTACATATCAAGACCTGTGTGAATTACCTCCTTTAGGTCGAGTAGGCCCAGGATCATAGAGTTTAGGAGTAATTGCATGTCGTATTTTAATGGTGAAGGCTGCTTGGTATCCATCAGTCCTGAACTGCACTGGTTTATAAAAGATAAGGATTGGTTTTCCAAAGAAATGGGATTAATAAAGGACAACCCTGCAAATCTAAAGAAAATGTTTTGATGTACAAAAATGGCATTAAAGTTAAAACTTTATATAGCAAAAAAAAAGTACATGTTGAACTCAAAGCAGAAATAATAATTCTTATTTCTTCGCCATCTGTACATCAGAAATCATCTCATGCAAAATACATAAGCATTTCTACCATTTCTTGAGACATGACAGTACAGTAGAGTAGAAGTGTGCATATTAATCAGTTACCTTGATAACATATAATAAAAAAAAATCATTTCAATCAGTTTAACACCCTCAGTTGAACATAGCAGCTCACCTATGTCTGCAGTATTGGGATGAAAAATTGTATTTGTATAAGTGATGAACTGCAGCTGTCTGTTAAGTGCAGATAGAAGTGGGCTGGAGAGGGTCATGTGCATTTTTCCTTCCCCGCTTATGTTGACCTCATCCACCAAGGCTGTTACGTCAAACGTGCCCATGCTGGCACTTAAATTTACCTGCAACAAACAGGGAAGTACATTTCGGTCAACATTACTATAGCAAAGCCGCTCTATATGATAAATACAAAAGAATTGCTTCGTTTGTATACTGTATAAGATAAAATCCTATGCATAAAATCCTGTATTTATTGAAATGTGTTCCTGATTATAATCCAAAAGACATCAATCACAAACATATTGGAAGAAGAACAATTGAAAAACTTACTGAATAGACGGTCTGTGACTTAAGTTTCAGACCCAACCCTTAGAACACAGAAAAACAAATATTTATTACAAAACCGAATTTGTTAAGAAAACTGAAATAAAATAAAACAAAGAAACACAGCACTCATCTATGCTTTTAAATGCAAACAGACAGCTATAAATAAATATAATCTGAGACCATGTTAATCACACATTTTCAGACCAATGATTTCGCTTCCTACAGGAACGAAAGAATGAATACTCTAAACATTCTGAATCAACATAATTTGTATTACGAACACATATTTTGTCTTGCAATCAGTTCTCCAATAGTTTGGCATAAGGAAAAGACAGGTCTCCATCTGCCCGTGTGATTTGGAATATACATAAGGAAAAGACAGGTCTCCATCTCTCCATCTTATTTGGAAGGTAATAAGGGTTCAAACTAAGTGAGGCATGTTGTTTATAGGGGAGAAAAATCAACAATATGGGTTCATGTGAAGTGGTCCAACACAAAGTACACAACACTCTTAAGCCGGGTTCACACTATGATTTTGGCCACGATTTGGTCATCGGAGACAAATTTTGAGAATCCTAAAAGATCCCTATAATTTCAGGCCAAAATCTGTAGTCTTTGATCGCTAGTTTGACATGTTCCTCGACAGCCGATTAACGGCCGCTTCAATAAAATTTTTCCTGTGATTCGCGCCTCGACTGTTGTACAGTCTGACATTAATGACAATTGAGATCCTACAGTGTGACATGGCTTACAGAAGGGATCATATTCGTACAGTCTGACAAACAACAGTCGCAAAGGACTATTCAAAATCAGTGTGCACCCGGCTTTCGTTACTCTTACCACCCCAAAGTTGATTATTTTGCAAAAAACAGCATGTCCCAAAGTGTTTTTTTCCTCTTATACAACAGTAATTTCACAACTTTTTCAATTTTTAATTTGTTAATGTACGACATGTCATACCTGTTAACTATTTATAGCTCAGGTTTATATATTGTGCTTTATTTATATGACATGTGCAGCCTGGCCTCCCCTAAAATTTTGTTAAATTGCAGCGATGAAAATGTTTCTATATTAAAATGTAGAAAGGTGTCTATATTATTTATTACTCTTGCTGAAAAACTGGACAATGCACTAGTTTTGTCCTGCCCCAGATGCACGGCTTCGCCATATGATGAGTGGGAGATCTCTCAAAAGGGGCTGAACCTCATAACCAACTGCCAATCACTGAAACTGTAAGGAACATTACTGACATCTCAAACTTCGACATATCAGCGCCAGTCAGACTCCAAGTGCTTGGAGCTGCAGTAGTAGTCAGTAGCCTAATCCATAACAGTTTTACACAACTTGTATAGCTTGTTATTATAATTGACAAATATAGTAAATAAATTGTAAGTATAAAGTTATGTTTGATTATTGGTTTTTGTTTCGGATTTGTTTAATTATAGGACGATCCAGCTAGCTGTCACTACCTTCTTTGGTGAAATTTAGCTAGCTAGTTAGCAGCTTAGATGCTTTTTAGTGCAACGCTGCTAATTTTATCAACCGGATTTTGGAAAGGTCTTTTGATGTTCCTATTTATGAGGAGAGACTGAGAATTAAACAGGTGGCCAGACCAACAGAGGAAACAGATAAAACTGAACATACACAGATATGTACTTCAGTCACAGACACCTGTGCTTCCCATCTTTCATTACAAAAAACAACAACCAAAAAAAGTAACACCAATCACCACTGATTTATAGTCACATTTAATTTTGCTGAACATCCACAAGACAAGTTATTTCCTGTTATCACTTGTGTTATAGCAGCCATACACAATTATTCACTAACCAACTTCTCGCTTTTTTTCTTTCTTGACATTAATAAGACAAAAAAGGCAACTTGTCATGTTACTTAAAAACAAGAAAATGCAGAAGAAGAACACGTCTTCTGTTCTCAAAAATTTCCTATGCTGGTAAACTTAGTGACTATTACAAAGTGCTGACACTGGAGACTTCGTCCATAAATGTTAAATGTCATAAATGTACTGTATTTGTATACAATCCCAAAAACATTAATGATCTATTCAAAGACATATTTGTAACCGTGGTTCTCACCAGGAATTAAAGTAGACTTTTTAGGCCGGACGTCTACACCCTGGGTGGGGTACTGAAGAGGAATGTTTGCCTCAGCAATGATGAGAAGGTTTGCTGCTGTATGTGATCTGCAAGGACAAAAAGTCATCAGAAGTACTTGTAAGCAAAATTTAAGAGTACCCTGTTCACTGTATGTAAACACATTACACATCCGTCCATCCATTCATTCATGTTACCGCTTTATTCTTTAAGGTGGTTATGAAAGCCACACAAAATTGTGGATGCTGATTTACAGCTACAGTGCCCTCCACCAATATTGGCACCCTTGGTAAATATGAGCAAAGAAGGCTGTGAAAAATTGTCTCGATTGATTAACCTTTTGATATTTTGTTTAAAAAAAAAAAACCCACAAAAATGCTCTGCTCTCATGGATATCAAACAATTCAAACAAAAATAAATTGTTAAATATGTGTGCCACAATTATTGGCACCCTTTTAGTTAATACTTTGTGCTACCTCCCTTTGCCAAGATAACATCTCTGAGTCTTCCCCGTTAATGCCTGATGAGGTTGGAGAATACATGGCAAGGGATCTGAGACCATTCCCCCATACAGAATCTCTCCAGATCCTTCACATTTCAAGGTCCACACTGTTGGACTCTCCTTTTCAGTTCACCCCACAGGTTTTCTATGGGTTTCAGGTCAGGGGACTGGGATGGCCATGGCAGGACCTTGATTTTTTGGTCAGTAAACCATTTTTGTGTTGATGTATGTTTTGGATCATTGACCTACTGCCTATTTTAAGCTTTCTGGCAGAGGTAGTCAGGTTTTCATTTAATATCTGTTCATATTTGATAGAGTCCATGATGCCATGTATCCTAACAAAATGCCCAGGTCCTCTGGCATAAAAACAGTCCCAAAACATTAAAGAGCCACCACCATATTAACCGTGGGCATGAGGTACCTTTCCATATGGCTACCTCTCTGTGTGTGCCAAAACCACCTCTGGTGTTTATTGCCAAAAAGCTCTGTTTATCTGACCATAGAACCAGATCCCATTTGAAGTTCCAGTATTGTGTCTGGTACACTGAACACGCTTGAGTTTGTTTTTGGATGAGAGTTTTTGTTTTTTCTTGAAACCCTTCCAAACAACTTGTGGTGATGTAGGTGACTTCGGATTGTAGTTTTGGAGACTTTCTGACCCCAAGACGCAACTAACTTCTGCAAGTCTCCAGCTGTGATCCTTGGAGATTTTTTGACCACTCGAACCATCCTCTTCACAGTGCGCTGAAACGATATAGACACACGTCCAATTCCAGGGCTGATTCATAACATTCCCAGTTGACTGGAATTTCTTCATGGTGGAAATGGGCATTTTCAATGCTTCTGCTATTTTCTTATAGCCACTTCCCATTTTGTGAAGCTCAACAACCTTTAGCTGCACATCACAGCTATATTCCTTGGTCTATTTGGCCTATGCGTTATCTCATATTTATACTCCGTCATGATTGAACAAGTTCCTGTTCCTAGTCACCCAGGTGTACTAAAAAATGTAAAAGTATCAATAGGAATATACTTCAAATATATTTTTCTCATATGGATCCATAGGGGTGTGTGTGTGTGTGTGTAATTAATATATATATATATATATATATGTGTGTGTGTGTGTGTGTGTGTGTGTGTGTGTGTATGGATAAACCTGTGTTTTGTTTGCAATTGTTTGACATAAATGATAGTACAGTATTTGTGAATTTTTTACACAAAAAAATGCAATAAAGACATTTTTTCACAGCCTTCTTTGCTCATTTTTACCAAGGGTACCAATATTAGTGAAGGGCCCTGTATAGGCAATTTTGAGTAGCCAATCCACCTACCTGTAAACTCCTGACAAATAGTAACACAGACTCAAACCCTCAACCCTTGACCTTAGAACTAGTCTATATACAAAGCCTTTTAGGGTGTTTTCAGACCTGTAGATCTGTGCTTTGATCTGAAAAAGGGACTTACATCGTTACAATGTTGCATTTTCTCCATGGCTTAGTATGCTTTCACAAGGAAACATTTCAAAGCGTACCAAAATGTATTTATGCAAGCTACATGTATCTAAATGAACTGAACCAATGGAGAAAATGCACCACATTCCAAAACAAATGCTCCACACAATCCAGGTGTGAACACGCCCTTAGTCTGGTAAACAAATGACCGTACTTTACAGTATGATGTCAAGATCTGACTCCTACACTCAAAAATCTAGTAATTGAATTGAATTGAATTCAATTGTATAGCGCTTTTTACAACAGGCATTGTCTCAAAGCAGCTTTACAGAAATATATAAACACAGGATACAGATTTTAAATGTGTGAATTTATCCCAGTTGAGCAAGCCAGTGGCGACGGTGGTGAGGAAAAGACAAAAAAAAAAGGGGCTTTGACCCAGAGCAGGTTTCCTGTTTATGAACATAATTCCCGGCCCACATGACTCCACATACCGAAGTGTCCTTGGCCAAGACACTGAAGCCAACTTGCTCCCGCTGTTAAGTTAACACCTTGCATGGAAGCTCTGCTACCACTGGTGTGTGTGTGTGTGAGAATGGGTGAATGAGACACAGTGTATAGTGCTTTGTAAAACCACTAAGGTTAAAAGAAAGTGCTATATAAGTGCAGACAATTTACCATTTAGAAATAAAAGCAAGTATAAAGACATAGTTTTCACTGCCATATTTAGAATTTATTTATTTATAAATTCAATGCAAATCCAATCAATAAATATCTCTTACTTTTACACAGTATTTAATTTGAATTGTAATAGTAGAAAAACTCACCATGCATAGGGTTTTCACACAGTAGAAAAACCTCGGTTGAATCACTTGGTATCATAGGGAAAAAATACTTCAAACAAAGCTTGCTGCTGGAAGCTATTCATCACCTCACCTGTTCATGAAGTTGTTGTACTCATGCTGTCGGCGCTTCTTTATTTCCTCCAGATCTGCGGCTCTGAATGCAGAGTGCAACTCCTCAGCACCAACCCGAGGAAACAACAGGTCACCAAAGGGCACATTAAGATTCCATGTGTCACCTTCACAAACACATGCATTTCTTCTGTGTAAAATGAAAAATATTTTTAAGTGCTGGTAGGAGAAAAAAGGCAACATAACTGATACTGACAAAAAAAAAAAGAGAAAGAAATGAACGCATTTTAGAGGAGTTAACAACACAGCTTTACAAATGATTATGATGCACATCATTTTCTGATTTCATCTTAAATCATGTGCATGTTTACACAAATCACATGGCTCCCTTTGCAACATCATGCTGCAAGTCTACAAAAATGAAGGACACATGTGTGGTTTGTAATACCCAAAAGGAAATGTGTTAAAGAACAGCTAGATGACTTCCATCCATCCATCCATCTTCTATACCGCTTATCCTTTTCAGGGTCACAGGGAACCTGGAGCCTATCCCAGGGAACATCGGGCACAAGGCAAGGTACACAAGGTACACCCTGGACAGGGTGCCAATCCATCGCATCACATACACACTCACACACCCATTCATACACTACAGACACTTTTAGATATGTCAATTAGCCTACCATGCATGTCTTTGGACTGGAGTAGGAAACCGGAGTACCCGGAGGAAACGCCCGCGACACAGGGAGAACATGCAAACTCCACACACACAGGGCCATGGTGGGAATCGAACCCCAGGTGTGTGAGGCGAACGTGCTAACCACTAAGCCACATCTAGCTGGGCTAGTCGTCTAGCCCAGCTAGACGACTAACTCGTAAAATGAAATGTGTTAAACAACAGCCCTCACTCGCTCTCTCTTGCTCGCTCACTCTCTCGCTTGCTCGCTCTCACCTCACTCACTCACTCACACACACACACACGAGAGAAATGTAATACGGGAAATAACTTGGGAACAGAATGCAAACAAAACATAAAAACAAAAACCTGGTAAGCCCCTTCAAAAGGAGGTCTTCAGCAGCAACATTATGAAGTCACAAAACTCTGTGCTATTTTGCATAAAAAGGGAACTCTCGTCACGAAACTTTTATTATTCATCTTTATGAAACTAGTGATATCAAGAACTCAAGCCTAAAGGTATAAAAAAACAACAACATTATCACCCATGAAATCACGGTCAACACTAAGCACATCACAGTGTCGTGTTTTCATTAAAATGTCCACTAATATTAAGTATCTACAATTTTTTGCACAATATGACTAAAGGAAATAAAATCTTGTGGGTTATCTATCTGGTGCATAACCTTTGCTCCTCCGCATTGTACTGTACTGTGGAGGGGAGGTATTTCGGAAACTCAGTAACTCACAACCGGCATTCCACAGGGGTCAGTTCTGGGTCCACTCCTCTTTTCTATCTACACTACATCTCTGGGGCAAGTGATTGAGTCTCATGGCTTCTCATATCATTGCTATGCTGATGACATCCAGCTCTATTTATCCTTCTAGCCTGATGATCCATCCGTCTCTGCACGTATCTCTGCTTGCCTGTCGGACATCTCGGTCTGGATGAGGGAACACCATCTTAAGCTCAACCTGGCAAAATCTGAGCTTCTCGTCATCCCAGCCTGTTCGTCACTCAACCACAACCTCACTGTACAGCTCGGCTCAACTGCACTCAAGCCAAGCAGGACGGCCAGGAACCTTGGGTGGATTCTCGATGACAGCTTGACCTTTACAGACCACATCTCAACAACTGCACGGTTCTGTATGTTCATCCTATACAACATCAAGAAAATCAGACCCTACCTCACCGAACAGGCTACATAGATACTAGTCCAGGCTCTTATTATCTCAAAACTGGACTACTGCAACTCACTACTCTCGGGCTGCTCGGCCAGCTCCATCAAACCCCTCCAAATGATTCAGAATACAGCAGCATGCCTCGTCTTCAACCAGCCCAAGAGAACCTATGTTACACCCTTCTTCAACTCCCTCCATTGGCTTACTATAGCCGCCCGCATCAAATTCAAGGCCTTGATGCTCACCTACAAGACCTTGTCTGGAACAGCACCCCCCTACCTCAACACTCTCCTGAAGGCTTATGTTCCCTCACGCAATCTGCCATCAATCAACGACCGATGCTTAGTACTACCTACTCAGCGTGGCTCAAGGTCCCTTTCAAGAACCTTCAAACTAACTGTTCCTCAGAGGTGGAATGAACTTCTAACCTCAATCCGGACTGCAGAATCTCTCACCATCTTCAAAAAACAGCTAAAGACCCACCTCTTCCATGAACACCTAACCAACCCATACAAAAAATAAATAAAATAAAATAATTTACTCTGGCACTTATATCTCTACTCTGCGCACTTTGCTTCTTCTGTAACTCAATTAATGGATTTTGTATGGTAGCACTACTTGTATTGTTCTCTGCTTGATATATCGCTTTGCTTCTATTTTCTCATTTGTAAGTCTGGTTGAAAAAGCGTCTGCTAAATGAATAAATGTAAATGTAATGTAAGTCAGGCTTGACAATTCTGTCATAAATGTAGATGAAAACAACATTCTCACACAAAACAAGGCCATTGGACTGAAACTGCACATGAACTTTATGAACAATAAAGTAAAATTTTCACAGCCTTCTTTGCTCATATTTACTGATGTGTCAATATTGGTGAAGAGCACTGTGTGTGTGTGCGCATGTATATAAAGAATCATAAACGATATGTTTTATATCTTCACGAAGTTCATAAATATTTTATGGATACCTACTCTCTTTGACTAAATGATGTTCATCAAGTGCCATAATAGAGTCTACTCACCGTGCTGCAGTTTGTTTGAGGTGGTAGGGAATACGTTTGTCACTGTTCTTCAACTGTTCATTACGTTCAAGAAGCTTCTTTATGGTGGAGTCTAGACTTTTTTGACTGTGTATCACAGTTGGAGCTCTTGGGGTATAAAGAAGACATATAACAGCTACCAGTAGTAGTAGCATCACAAAACCCACCAAAACCTTCACCCTCCACACATGCATGATGACCTGTAGATCACAGAGATGGAAAAGCATATGGATGTTGTACCGGATTTTCAGATCATCAATTCAACAAACACACACCTGTTGTGATGTGTACAATGGGCCAGTGACCTATTAGCCAGAAAAGTGTTACAGATCTTCAATATTAAGACTCATTTCCTATTAATACAGATAACAAGCCATCATGAAGCTGTGTTAGATTAGATATGTTGTATCATATATTATATTACAGTTCGTTATCTATGGGAGGTAATTAAACCTGAAACGGAATAATATTCATGTGTAAAAGTTTATACCATAAACTTTAAAGTGCACCTATTATAGTTTTTCAAATATTAAACACCTTTCCTGTAGTGAGTTATATAGCTGTTTGTGAATGTAAAAACGTCTGGAAAGTTTCCAAAGTCAAAGCGCACGACAAACAGAGTTATTGACTTCCAAACGAAGGAACCAATTCTGAAGAGCTGAAACGAGCCGTTAGTGATTCCAGACTTACTTCCAGTACTAACCTACGTAATTTGGTAACAAAAGACCCGTCTCTGATCTTCATTGGCAGCTCGTGAACAGACAGAGCTGAAACTGGATATGGTAGTGAGCATTTCCTTTTCGACACACACTGACAGCGGTAGACCAATCACAACAGACTGGGACATCTGACCAATCAAAGCAGAGTATGTTCTCTGATAGGAGGAGTTTAGAATGAATCCTTTAGAACGGATCATTGAACAAGTCATTTGTGACACTGGGGTGAAAAAAGGTAATTCTGCAGTTTAAATTATGGGCACGTTAAAGTGTTTTATGACTTTGGATGAATGTTAGTCTGTTGTATGAGACCTTTAAAGCAAAATCAGGCAAGTTTCAAAACCATAATAGGTGCGCTTTTATATATTATATATATATAAAAAATATTTGAACACGTCAAATTTTTTTTCAGTAAATATATTTCCAACGAGGTTATTGGCATGAAATTTTCACCAGACATCAGTATTAACTCAAGAAATCTGGAAATATAAAGAATTCACAACATTAAAGTCCATAAATAATGTTATGTGTAATAAAGTGGAATGACACAGGAAAAAAAGGATTGAACATGCTAAGAAAAAGCAGTTCTCCAAGGCAAGGTAAGGCAAGGAACCAGCTGAAATCCGTGAGTAGTTAGAAAGTAATTATACCTCCTATCTGTGCAAATTAATAATCAGCTGAGTTAGTAAACTGATGGTCTATAAAAAGGCTTTTCTTTACGAAGGTGTCACAAAAGAAACATCCCATGACCTTCGCAACCTTATTGTTGCGAAACATATTGATGGAATCGGATACAGACGTATATGAAAACTTCTAAATCTTTCAGTGAGCACCATTGGGGCCGTTATACGCAAGTGGAAGCAACATTATTCCTTCATCAACTGGCCATGCACAGGAGCTCCTTGCACGATTTCTGACCAGGGAGTCAGAACAATAGTCAGAAGAGAAGCCCAATATGTATGTATGTATATATATATATATATATATATATATATATATATATATATATATATATAATGTGTATATGTGTGTGTATATGTGTGTGTATATATATATATATATATATATATATATGTGTGTGTGTGTGTGTGTGTGTGTGTGTGTGTGTGTATATATATATATATAAAATGTATACACACAAAAAAAAATCGAAGTCAGTGAAAATGGAAAAAAAAATAATATATAATATTTCTATGACAGTTTTTTGACATGGGCATTTTTGTCCTCTATGAACCTATGCGAAACTTTATTTTTATTAATTTACGTACAAGGATTAATTCTATACGTGTGATGGTAATTTCAGCAGATGTTATGTAGCACCAATCTTTTGCGATGTACGGAAATCAGAGCTAAATAAATAACTAGGATATTAATCATCTAAACAAATGTATTTTACATGAAATGAACATTTCTTTTACATTATCCCCACAATCTAAAAACTGATAAAAGTAACAGGAAGGAAACTTATTGAGAGGTCTAACAAACTATTAATACAATAAACTTCTTAAATAAACCGTTAATCTTAAATACACTTCTTAAACGTTAAATGTTTTTAAAAAACTTACATCTAGAAAGAAGCTGGCTTAAAGAAGCGTGTAATTAATTCTACACACGTGTGTTGGTCATTTCAGTTGGTACTTACATTTAGCACTTTAATTTAAACAGTGACCAATAAAGCGGATGTTCAGAGCTACAAAATGTCGCTATTTTAAATAAACAAATAACTTTTCATAATCCAGACATCAATCTCTTCTTACCTTCATATTTATGACCGTTTAATTCCGATTTTTATTCCCCAGCATTGCTCACAGAAATCCCAACCAGCAAAAACTCAATTCACGGAGGTGGCGTCACCTGTTACTGCGTCCCACTCACTCACTCACTCTCTCTCTCTCTCTCTCTCTCTCTCGCGCGCGCGCGCGCACACACACGCACGCACGCGCACTTTAATTATGACAGAACACAACTATTTATTGAACGACATATTGCAACTATTTACACACACTGTTTACACTCGCGAATGCAAACAGCTTTCCTGGTACATGCAGAAAATGTGACATTAAAATATGTACTTACACCGTTTCGTATTATATTATACTATATGAGCATATGCTACTGTATTATTCCACTCATGGAGTCTTTTATTTATTTATTTATTTTTTATTCAATAACTACTTTACACATGTCTACAGGGAGTTTGGCTTCATCACCTAGACATCAATACAGTAGCTCCTTATAGCAGCTAGTTAAAATAACCCCTCCTCAGCATGTCTTTCACACTCATTTACCCCACCATGGGCACTGCTGCAAACAGTTGTCACTACACTGTCGTTGTTCTTTACCCCTAGTATGCATGGGTACACTTAAATGTAGTCTGGGGTGAAGTGCGTTTTGTAGCCTACTTTTTATTTATTTAGGCACTCGAACATGGAGCTGCAGACACTAAACTGAACCGAACTGATGGATGAACGAGAGAGAGAGAGATACTGTAAAGCCCGTCTACCGAGAAAACAGACAGGTTAAGAGACCAAGAGAGACCAATGAGGGCGCGCGCGGTGTCTCTCTCTCTCTCTCACCATGTCTCTCCAAACCATCTCTCTCTCTCTCTCTTTCGCTCGCTCTAAAAAAAAAATAATAATAATAAAAATAAATAAATATTAAAAAAAAAAAAATTCCGGGATATTGTATATAATTCACAGGCGTCAGGGAGCCGTTATGAAAATGCGGGACACTCCCGGAACTTCCGGGATGTCTGAGTTGAGCTGTGATTGATCGTTAATGAGAATGAAGCACGCGGTCGTGTCAGGGTTGCCAGATCTGCGTGCAGATAAAAAAAAAAAAAACTTCAATGAGTGCCTTAAGTGCAGAATAATATTATAAAATGCATAGCCTATAAAAACATGAAACATATAGCCTAGCTAAACGAATAAATAGGCTATAGAGACAGGGAGGAATTAAACTTCCTTCGTCCTTATCCTAATCCCAACAGGTTAGCTAAATATCCTGTTTTAATAGGCGAATACATCTTTGTTTTTTCTTCAATACAACCGACATTCAGAATGCAACTGATAGGTAATCATTGAAAAAGCAGGTTACATGTTCAGTCTACACTCACGGTGTTGCCAAGTCTACAGGTCGAGCCACTTTTGCCTCTTCGTTTAATTTTAGGAAAATTTTCTTGACCTCGGTTTGGAGGTTTGCATTTTTTGCATCTAAGTCAAATAAGCTGGGAACAAAACCAAACAGCAAACGTACAAGCTATTACACATACATGTTCTGGGGTTAGCCTACTGAGTTACAAGGGTGCCATGAATCAATACCCTTACTGAAGTTTTACATTTATAACCACATCATTATTCACATGAAATTATGCCATGTCATCTTTCATACATTGTTCTTCTGTAGCAGGTTTTGTAGTGCAGTCACAAGATCTCTCAATAACCATAAGGGAAAAAAATCACAAAATGAAATGATCCTTTGTAATTACAGCAGCCAAAATGCACACAGAATGGGATTTCAAGGGGTTACATGGATTTTGTTGTCACAATATTTGCAACCTTTCCCATTGGGTAGGGCCGGAGTGGGACCCATTTTCAGCCCAGCAGTCAAATGCCCAAGAGCCCTGACAACAGAAAACGGCACTTTTTAATGCATGGTCTGATCATGCGTTGATTTAAATTAAAATCAGGTGTAATTAACTTAGTTATCAGCAGAGAGAAGATAGTTTGTATATATTGTAACCCTAGTTTTGACAGGTATAGGTCAAAGGTCAAAAAGATACACATTCTAACTCTCTATATCTAGATCAAAGGTCATGATCATAAAAATATGAATAGTTATGTTAAATCTGGATCACATCATTCGTGACCATATATGGTGCTGCCATGTGTGTTTTTCCGCCCCACACGTTGCGCACACCTGGTACATCTTTTCACATAGAATATGAAACTCTCTGTGGTAGGACATAAAAATATATATAGTTTTGTTAAATCTGGTTCACATCCAAATCGTGACCATACCTGGTACGACCATTTGTTCCCCCCCCACCCCACCCCACACACACACTGACACAAATTGCATAGTCATGTTTTTCCTCTTCACATAGAATATGAAGCTCTCTGTGGTAGGTCATAAGAATATATATAGTTTTGTTAAATCTGGTTCACATCCAAATCGTGACCATACCTGGTACGACCATGTGTATCACACATCCAAACAAAAATATGACGCACACAAACGCACTTTATTTTCACATTATTTAAAAGGAATTTAAGTGTTATGTACTAAATTACCATAATTATGAGCACAAGTTGTTAAGTTGACAATCATTTTTAAAATTACGTTTCTCCATTTAGATTGTCTGCAGTAGAATGCAGTCTTTTAATCCAGGAAAAATGACTGCCTTTAAGTTTTATAACAATAGTAAGTAAAATCCAGCGTGATTTACATTACAAATCTCATACGTAACATCTCTGCAGGATTTATAGACGGTAAAGCACTGAATGAAATGAACAATATAGACAAAAAATAAACACTCTGTGTCTACTACTTTTATCTCTCATAGAACTATCCACAGTCCAAAGGCTGTGGAGCTAGAAGGCTACGCGTGCGAATGACAAAAGATTTTAAAAAATAAAATAAAAAATGTATCAATACATGAAATTAGATTACACAATGTAGTTGAGGTTTACATGAATAAGCAGAAATGTAATCATGCTTATCTTTCCTATAGCACAAATGAAAAGCCCTCTCTAGATGAACAGATTTGTCAAATGAAACTTTTTCCTTCTTTTCCATTGCTACGGTAAACTAAAGAGTGGATATTCAAATGACACTGCTAAATATGACTAGCATTAGCTACGTGTACTAGTGCAAAATAGTCCATCAAATGTATTAGCCGGTGTAGCCTATACACGAGTCCACTATCGGTCATATCGCAACTGAGAACATGCCCCAAATTCATTGCTTTAGTAGAATTTAATGGTAAGTGAAATGATAATCACATTGTAATGACCTTAGTATTTGTTCAGTCTACAGGTCCTCTAACACTCTGTTAAATGAATAAATGTAAATGTACTACAACGTAAATTTTGTTTTAAATCAATTAATGCAGAAATTACACACAATATTAAGTTGATGTAATTATCAACATTATTATGTCAACACCACTCATCAAAATAATGTGTACAACTTTAAATATTTAATTAATTCAATAAATTAGAATTTTTATCTTGCAACCACACATTAAATTTAGATTGTGGGGGTTTGTTTTGTATAGCTCCGCTGTTAGAAAATACACGATGGTTGAATGTGAACATAAATGAGCAGAATGTAAGCTTGTGAAATAAATTCAACTTTATTGATTGCACTTTTTGAGAAAATGGCATGACTTTGAATAAAACTTTACTGAAATAAATACTCTAAAACATTGATATACCCGAAGAAATGTAAAAAAGAAAAAATAATTTAAAAAAACTTTTTACATACCTTCTAAATAGGTCCCTTTAGGAGGTAAACGTTTTAAAGACGGTGTTTTATAAGAAACGCGCGTATTACATGCCTTCTAAACCTAACCCTTTAGGATGTAAAATGCTGCTTAAAAGAATCGAGAGTTTTGTTTAAACTAGAAGACACAATTTCCGGGGAATGTCTTGTAGGCCTATACACAGTGTCCTACACATCTGAGGTGTGTGTGTGTATGTGGGTGTGGGGGGGTGTGTGTGCGTGCGTGTGTGTGGGTGTGTTAGAGAGAGAGAGAGAGAGAGAGAGAGAGAGAGAGAGAGTCGAGTGTTTCCTGGGGGTTTGCTTACCAGACTGCTTACAGTGTGTTTATGTTAATGAATCAAGGTACGAGTCGTGTGTTTTAGGGTTTAACGATCCCTACCAATGTGTACATTTGTGGTTTAAGTGAATCTTTGTTTCTGAAATTACTTCTGTGGTAAATATCAGTTTGTGTAACTAATCTATCAGAAAATACTAGACCTGGTGACTGAATGTGGTAGATGTATTAGAATTTTGGACGTTATGCATGTGTAGCTCCCTATGTGTATGATCTATGTGTAATCCTTCTGTCAAGAAATGAGCAGACTGAGGTTTGTGAAATAATTGAATTGTTTATTGGCTACTTTGTTGAGAAAAACACTGTGATGTGTAAAACATTTCTACAGTCCTTCAAGGGTTAGGAGGCAGAAAAACATTTAAAGACGGTGTTTTAAAAGAGTCGTGCATTTTGTTTAAACTATAAACAAGATTTCAGAAAATGGTCCGCCAACGAGGATACTTACACAGAACTGTCGCTAAATACATAAGCTTTCGTCTATGCTTTGACATCCCATGTCCCAGCAGTACATTTATGACCTCTGATGACCATGTGGGTGTGCAGGGGGGTGGGTGTGAGAGAGAGAGAGACACGGGTGTTCTTTCGGGGTTTTTGCTGACCAGAATTCTTACAAATGTGTTTGTTAACGAATTAAAGGGAGTCGTGTGTCTCAGTGTTAAAATAGCGGTTAAGACGTCGTAGTGGGTGTGGGGGGTGTGTGTGTGTGTGTGTGGGTGTGTTAGAGAGAGAGAGTCGAGTGTTTCCTGGGGGTTTGCTGACCAGACTGCTTACAGTGTGTTTATGTTAATGAATCAAGGGACGAGTCGTGTGTTTTAGGGTTTAACGATCCCTACCAATGTGTACATTTGTGGTTTAAGTGAACCTTTGTTTCTGAAATTACTTCTGTGGTAATTATCAGTTTGTGTAACTAATCTATCAGAAAATACTAGACCTGGTGACTGAATGTGGTAGATGTATTAGAATTTTGGACATGTTATGCATGTGTAGCTCCCTATGTGTATGATCTATGTGTAATCCTTCTGTCAAGAAATGAACAGACTGAGGTTTGTGAAATAATTGAACTGTTTATTGGCTACGTTGTTGAGAAAAACACTGTGATGTGTAAAACATTTCTACAGTCCTTCAAGGCTGTATGATATCGTTGTTCTCTTTTACTGAAAGAAAGGTCAAAACCATCGGTGTTATTCGTTGTGAAGACTGAAGTGACAATATGTCTGAAGAAAATGAAAATATGTATTACATATCCTACCTGCTAACCAGGTTATTTTAAGGGTGAAAAAACCTTTTTTTAAAGACGGTGTTTTAAAAGAGTCGTGCATTTTGTTTAAACTATAAACGAGATTTCAGAAAATGGTCCGCCAACGAGGATACATACACAGAACTTTCGCTAAATACATAAGCTTTCGTCTATGCTTTGACATCCCATGTCCCAGCAGTACATTTATGACCTCTGGTGACCATGTGGGTGTGCGGGGGGGTGGGTGTGTGAGAGAGAGACACACAGGTGTTCTTTCGGGGGTTTTGCTGACCAGAATTCTTACAAATGTGTTTGTTAACGAATTAAAGGGAGTCGTGTGTCTCAGTGTTAAAATAATGGTTAAGACGTCCTAGTTAAAACACAGAAGAAACTCTGCAACTATCTGTTACTATGTCTGCTCCGAGAAATCCTAATACCCTTAGAAGATTGCTGTGTATTCACCAACAAGAGGACCTGTTGAAATGAGAGAGGACCTGACTTTTGCTCCAAAATTTATTTTATTTTTTTAAAAAGCAAGAGGTTAGATTGACAATTTATTAATGAAGGTAATGTAAATACGTTGTTGTTTAACCCTGAGCAGGGCGTCAACAGCTCCAAAGATCGTGTCTTAAGTCCGAGGGTTTAGTTAGGAGGTAGAAAAACATTTAAAGATGACGTTTTAAAAGAAACAAGTGTTTCATCCTTAATGTTAAAAAAGAAAAATGGCTGTACTCCAA
Organism: Ictalurus punctatus; assembly: GCF_001660625.3. Classification (NCBI taxonomy): domain Eukaryota; kingdom Metazoa; phylum Chordata; class Actinopteri; order Siluriformes; family Ictaluridae; genus Ictalurus; species Ictalurus punctatus. The sequence continues at coordinate 20,926,395 of NC_030430.2, forward strand.
TATGAAATAAAACGGCGGAGACACACTGAGTACATTTCTGTTCCACAGTCTATAAGGATCCCCAAACTTCATGTAGTGTGGAAAAATATATACACCCTCCGTGACTACGTTACTTATGGTTTAAACATTTTTATTTTGTGATGGCAGCAAGACAAAACGGTTGTGCATTTGGTATGTGGTGATTTTAGAATTAGGCCCCAAATGTCAAATATGTTTGTGTATGGTTTCGTCAGGCAAAGATCACGATGGTATGGAAAGAGTATACAAGAGTAATTGGGGTGATCTAATGCTTAGGACTTGTACAGTACTTCAGCTCGGGAACGTCCCACCATGGCGTTCAGAGAGGCGTTATCTATGGTACACGTATATATAATATAGATCAGATCACCAGTCTGTCTTTACCCACTCCTGATCTGGGGTGGGTGGAATGGGGATATCAGTTCGGGCATATTTCCAACAGAACAGAATATTAGACATTTAGTGTAAAGTAGTGAAAAAAAAAAAAATCTCTGAAACATTTCAGTGAAAATAGTGGTCCATATTTAATGCATTATATTAGAAATGATAGTACAGTCTTTGTTGATCAGTTACCAACTCATACTTTATAATAATTTGTTTAGGAGCATCTGAATCTGGCAAATAACTTTTATTGCATTTAGGCATACAATAAAAGTTAATAAAAAAATGAGGACGAAATGACTTGTGCACTACTGCTGCGGATATTAAGTCAAACCATTTTGTTCAAACTTCAGCATGACCCATAGAGAAGCAGAAACCTATGGCACCTTATGAATACCATGTGAAGGATTACGTTGACTCGTCCCTTACAGTTACAAAGACGTGTCCTTGTGCAGGATCACCTTCGCACCAGCATCGGACCCCTCTTCTCCCATTTCAACGTATAAGAAAAGGCAAAATGTAATATAAGATGTATTAGAATATATTTATAAAATATAACACATTATGAGGAAGAAACATAAAATATTATTTAACAAGGTCTGCCGTTCAGCCCTCTTAACTGTAAGAGCATCATCAGTATTGTACGGCAGTTGGGGAACAGTAGTTAGCTTTCAGATGTCAGATATAAAACAACTTTTTGAGTCACAGTGCCAAACTACCGGTATTATATTCGGATCCTTCTTTTTCAGCATGAAGGACCGGCATTTATTTAATAGACAGATGGTACAGCCATATACTTGGTCAGAGGATTTAGGAATTTCTTTGAGAAAGGTTCGTTGTTTTCGTTCTTTTATCATAGCTTCAGTTTGTATACTTACTTTGGTTAGTGACTTAAACTGTTTTATTAGGTACGGACCGATTTCATTAACAGGGAACGATGATAGGTGAAGATTAAGTTGGTATGCGTGTACAAAATAAAACTGTCTATATGTATATTTGTCTGCTATGTATCTGTTTAAACACTGCTGTAATGGCTATATAAAGAGAGAGAGATACCCATTTACTAATTCATAGAACCCCTTTCCACCTTTTCAAGTTCGTTATACATTTTTCATTTCAAGCATCGTGTTCAGACATTGCAAATCATCAGTCTGAAGGTTAAGGGTTACTTAGATTTTTGCTTCTTCAGCATCAAAAAAAAAAGTCTAAACATTAATCTTATTATTAAACTCAGAAACAATATAACTGTCTGGTTGTGATCATAATAAAAGGCAACGTGAAAGGTTCCTTAATTCCCAATGAGATTTCTCTATGTTCTCTATGACCTTTCTACAGTATATGCCATTAAGTCCTAGTGTCCAGCCATCATTACAGCGCGGGAGAGGAAATCTCGTTCATCAGATGTGCGATGTACGTCTAGACAGTCTGATAACAAACTACACACACAACTTTTATGTTGAGAAAATTCAGATTGATCTTTGTTCCCAAATAACATTGGATCAGATCCATAGTTTACAGCATCTGTCCCACAGGTATTTAATCTGTATTACGAGTACTGAACAAGTTAGAGGAGGAGAAAATGTAGATTTACTGTTCATTGGAACTTTATTGTTTATTTAGATCTGTCTTGATTCATTTTCATATTCAAATTTTTAAAAAATACATTTTTATTATTACATCCTAAAAAGTCTAATATCTATTAAATATCATATCTATTTAAATACTTATTAAGATTACTGGGCTAGTAAGTGTTCCTTACCAGCTACTGACTATGGCTATCACAGATAGTTGTGTGTTCATGTAATTTTGTGTAGATCCATGTTGTAGAATTGCGTTTGTTGTCTATGAATGTGATTAATCTCTTATAGGATGCAATAGGGTGTGTTAATTAACCACTAATAAAGTGTTTTAGTTTACTGATTTTCATTCACTCAGCTCAAAAAGGTCATTCCTTATGATATCTGTATTACTACTTTCCACAACGTGTCTTTATCTCCACCACCTTTGAAACAAAGTGATGCACACGTATTGCCTAACCCTATCCTTACTGAGTGTACCTATTCCTTGTGGACAGACTGAACTGCAGGAAAGAACTGTTAACGAGATGAGGTTATGGTCTGAATTACCAAGTGGGGTGGTGTAGTAACTCTGAGAGCTACAGTACATTAATGAGTTTATCTATATTTACTCAAACCCTATACAGGAATAGTAAATTGGTGTATGATTTTATGAAAAGAAAAGTAGGTTCTGTGTGCATAAGAAACAGAGAAAGACCATTTTCTGAAAAGAGTCGCATGGTGAAAATCCATGTTCCTACATTCATACGTTATGTTATGTTACGTTATGTATTTTTTAAAAATTTGAATATGAAAATGAATCAAGACAGATCTAAATAAACAATAAAGTTCCAATGAACAGTAAATCTACATTTTCTCCTCCTCTAACTTGTTCAGTAATCGTAATACAGATTAAATACCTGTGGGACAGATGCTGTAAACTATGGATCTGATCCAATGTTATTTGGGAACAAAGATCAATCTGAATTTTCTCAACATAAAAGTTGTGTGTGTAGTTTGTTATCAGACTGTCTAGACGTACATCGCACATCTGATGAACGAGATTTCCTCTCCCGCGCTGTAATGATGGCTGGACACTAGGACTTAATGGCATATACTGTAGAAAGGTCATAGAGAACATAGAGAAATCTCATTGGGAATTAAGGAACCTTTCACGTTGCCTTTTATTATGATCACAACCAGACAGTTATATTGTTTCTGAGTTTAATAATAAGATTAATGTTTAGACTTTTTTTTTTGATGCTGAAGAAGCAAAAATCTAAGTAACCCTTAACCTTCAGACTGATGATTTGCAATGTCTGAACACGATGCTTGAAATGAAAAATGTATAACGAACTTGAAAAGGTGGAAAGGGGTTCTATGAATTAGTAAATGGGTATCTCTCTCTCTTTATATAGCCATTACAGCAGTGTTTAAACAGATACATAGCAGACAAATATACATATAGACAGTTTTATTTTGTACACGCATACCAACTTAATCTTCACCTATCATCGTTCCCTGTTAATGAAATCGGTCCGTACCTAATAAAACAGTTTAAGTCACTAACCAAAGTAAGTATACAAACTGAAGCTATGATAAAAGAACGAAAACAACGAACCTTTCTCAAAGAAATTCCTAAATCCTCTGACCAAGTATATGGCTGTACCATCTGTCTATTAAATAAATGCCGGTCCTTCATGCTGAAAAAGAAGGATCCGAATATAATACCGGTAGTTTGGCACTGTGACTCAAAAAGTTGTTTTATATCTGACATCTGAAAGCTAACTACTGTTCCCCAACTGCCGTACAATACTGATGATGCTCTTACAGTTAAGAGGGCTGAACGGCAGACCTTGTTAAATAATATTTTATGTTTCTTCCTCATAATGTGTTATATTTTATAAATATATTCTAATACATCTTATATTACATTTTGCCTTTTCTTATACGTTGAAATGGGAGAAGAGGGGTCCGATGCTGGTGCGAAGGTGATCCTGCACAAGGACACGTCTTTGTAACTGTAAGGGACGAGTCAACGTAATCCTTCACATGGTATTCATAAGGTGCCATAGGTTTCTGCTTCTCTATGGGTCATGCTGAAGTTTGAACAAAATGGTTTGACTTAATATCCGCAGCAGTAGTGCACAAGTCATTTCGTCCTCATTTTTTTATTAACTTTTATTGTATGCCTAAATGCAATAAAAGTTATTTGCCAGATTCAGATGCTCCTAAACAAATTATTATAAAGTATGAGTTGGTAACTGATCAACAAAGACTGTACTATCATTTCTAATATAATGCATTAAATATGGACCACTATTTTCACTGAAATGTTTCAGAGATTTTTTTTTTTTCACTACTTTACACTAAATGTCTAATATTCTGTTCTGTTGGAAATATGCCCGAACTGATATCCCCATTCCACCCACCCCAGATCAGGAGTGGGTAAAGACAGACTGGTGATCTGATCTATATTATATATACGTGTACCATAGATAACGCCTCTCTGAACGCCATGGTGGGACGTTCCCGAGCTGAAGTACTGTACAAGTCCTAAGCATTAGATCACCCCAATTACTCTTGTATACTCTTTCCATACCATCGTGATCTTTGCCTGACGAAACCATACACAAACATATTTGACATTTGGGGCCTAATTCTAAAATCACCACATACCAAATGCACAACCGTTTTGTCTTGCTGCCATCACAAAATAAAAATGTTTAAACCATAAGTAACGTAGTCACGGAGGGTGTATATATTTTTCCACACTACATGAAGTTTGGGGATCCTTATAGACTGTGGAACAGAAATGTACTCAGTGTGTCTCCGCCGTTTTATTTCATATTGGAGTACAGCCATTTTTCTTTTTTAACATTAAGGATGAAACACTTGTTTCTTTTAAAACGTCATCTTTAAATGTTTTTCTACCTCCTAACTAAACCCTCGGACTTAAGACACGATCTTTGGAGCTGTTGACGCCCTGCTCAGGGTTAAACAACAACGTATTTACATTACCTTCATTAATAAATTGTCAATCTAACCTCTTGCTTTTTAAAAAAATAAAATAAATTTTGGAGCAAAAGTCAGGTCCTCTCTCATTTCAACAGGTCCTCTTGTTGGTGAATACACAGCAATCTTCTAAGGGTATTAGGATTTCTCGGAGCAGACATAGTAACAGATAGTTGCAGAGTTTCTTCTGTGTTTTAACTAGGACGTCTTAACCATTATTTTAACACTGAGACACACGACTCCCTTTAATTCGTTAACAAACACATTTGTAAGAATTCTGGTCAGCAAAACCCCCGAAAGAACACCTGTGTGTCTCTCTCTCACACACCCACCCCCCCGCACACCCACATGGTCACCAGAGGTCATAAATGTACTGCTGGGACATGGGATGTCAAAGCATAGACGAAAGCTTATGTATTTAGCGACAGTTCTGTGTAAGTATCCTCGTTGGCGGACCATTTTCTGAAATCTCGTTTATAGTTTAAACAAAATGCACGACTCTTTTAAAACACCGTCTTTAAAAAAAGGTTTTTTCACCCTTAAAATAACCTGGTTAGCAGGTAGGATATGTAATACATATTTTCATTTTCTTCAGACATATTGTCACTTCAGTCTTCACAACGAATAACACCGATGGTTTTGACCTTTCTTTCAGTAAAAGAGAACAACGATATCATACAGCCTTGAAGGACTGTAGAAATGTTTTACACATCACAGTGGTTTTCTCAACAACGTAGCCAATAAACAGTTCAATTATTTCACAAACCTCAGTCTGTTCATTTCTTGACAGAAGGATTACACATAGATCATACACATAGGGAGCTACACATGCATAACATGTCCAAAATTCTAATACATCTACCACATTCAGTCACCAGGTCTAGTATTTTCTGATAGATTAGTTACACAAACTGATAATTACCACAGAAGTAATTTCAGAAACAAAGGTTCACTTAAACCACAAATGTACACATTGGTAGGGATCGTTAAACCCTAAAACACACGACTCGTCCCTTGATTCATTAACATAAACACACTGTAAGCAGTCTGGTCAGCAAACCCCCAGGAAACACTCGACTCTCTCTCTCTAACACACCCACACACACACACACACACACCCCACACCCACTACGACGTCTTAACCACTATTTTAACACTGAGACACACGACTCCCTTTAATTCGTTAACAAACACATTTGTAAGAATTCTGGTCAGCAAAACCCCCGAAAGAACACCCGTGTCTCTCTCTCTCTCACACCCACCCCCCCGCACACCCACATGGTCATCAGAGGTCATAAATGTACTGCTGGGACATGGGATGTCAAAGCATAGACGAAAGCTTATGTATTTAGCGACAGTTCTGTGTAAGTATCCTCGTTGGCGGACCATTTTCTGAAATCTTGTTTATAGTTTAAACAAAATGCACGACTCTTTTAAAACACCGTCTTTAAATGTTTTTCTGCCTCCTAACCCTTGAAGGACTGTAGAAATGTTTTACACATCACAGTGTTTTTCTCAACAAAGTAGCCAATAAACAATTCAATTATTTCACAAACCTCAGTCTGCTCATTTCTTGACAGAAGGATTACACATAGATCATACACATAGGGAGCTACACATGCATAACGTCCAAAATTCTAATACATCTACCACATTCAGTCACCAGGTCTAGTATTTTCTGATAGATTAGTTACACAAACTGATATTTACCACAGAAGTAATTTCAGAAACAAAGATTCACTTAAACCACAAATGTACACATTGGTAGGGATCGTTAAACCCTAAAACACACGACTCGTACCTTGATTCATTAACATAAACACACTGTAAGCAGTCTGGTAAGCAAACCCCCAGGAAACACTCGACTCTCTCTCTCTCTCTCTCTCTCTCTCTCTCTCTCTCTCTCTCTCTCTCTAACACACCCACACACACGCACGCACACACACCCCCCCACACCCACATACACACACACACCTCAGATGTGTAGGACACTGTGTATAGGCCTACAAGACATTCCCCGGAAATTGTGTCTTCTAGTTTAAACAAAACTCTCGATTCTTTTAAGCAGCATTTTACATCCTAAAGGGTTAGGTTTAGAAGGCATGTAATACGCGCGTTTCTTATAAAACACCGTCTTTAAAACGTTTACCTCCTAAAGGGACCTATTTAGAAGGTATGTAAAAAGTTTTTTTAAATTATTTTTTCTTTTTTACATTTCTTCGGGTATATCAATGTTTTAGAGTATTTATTTCAGTAAAGTTTTATTCAAAGTCATGCCATTTTCTCAAAAAGTGCAATCAATAAAGTTGAATTTATTTCACAAGCTTACATTCTGCTCATTTATGTTCACATTCAACCATCGTGTATTTTCTAACAGCGGAGCTATACAAAACAAACCCCCACAATCTAAATTTAATGTGTGGTTGCAAGATAAAAATTCTAATTTATTGAATTAATTAAATATTTAAAGTCGTACACATTATTTTGATGAGTGGTGTTGACATAATAATGTTGATAATTACATCAACTTAATATTGTGTGTAATTTCTGCATTAATTGATTTAAAACAAAATTTACGTTGTAGTACATTTACATTTATTCATTTAACAGAGTGTTAGAGGACCTGTAGACTGAACAAATACTAAGGTCATTACAATGTGATTATCATTTCACTTACCATTAAATTCTACTAAAGCAATGAATTTGGGGCATGTTCTCAGTTGCGATATGACCGATAGTGGACTCGTGTATAGGCTACACCGGCTAATACATTTGATGGACTATTTTGCACTAGTACACGTAGCTAATGCTAGTCATATTTAGCAGTGTCATTTGAATATCCACTCTTTAGTTTACCGTAGCAATGGAAAAGAAGGAAAAAGTTTCATTTGACAAATCTGTTCATCTAGAGAGGGCTTTTCATTTGTGCTATAGGAAAGATAAGCATGATTACATTTCTGCTTATTCATGTAAACCTCAACTACATTGTGTAATCTAATTTCATGTATTGATACATTTTTTATTTTATTTTTTAAAATCTTTTGTCATTCGCACGCGTAGCCTTCTAGCTCCACAGCCTTTGGACTGTGGATAGTTCTATGAGAGATAAAAGTAGTAGACACAGAGTGTTTATTTTTTGTCTATATTGTTCATTTCATTCAGTGCTTTACCGTCTATAAATCCTGCAGAGATGTTACGTATGAGATTTGTAATGTAAATCACGCTGGATTTTACTTACTATTGTTATAAAACTTAAAGGCAGTCATTTTTCCTGGATTAAAAGACTGCATTCTACTGCAGACAATCTAAATGGAGAAACGTAATTTTAAAAATGATTGTCAACTTAACAACTTGTGCTCATAATTATGGTAATTTAGTACATAACACTTAAATTCCTTTTAAATAATGTGAAAATAAAGTGCGTTTGTGTGCGTCATATTTTTGTTTGGATGTGTGATACACATGGTCGTACCAGGTATGGTCACGATTTGGATGTGAACCAGATTTAACAAAACTATATATATTCTTATGACCTACCACAGAGAGCTTCATATTCTATGTGAAGAGGAAAAACATGACTATGCAACTTTTGTCTGTGTGGTGGTGGGGGGGGGGGGGGGGGACGACGACACATGGTCGATGACCTACCACAGAGTGTGAGAAAAACATGACTATGCAATTTGTGTCAGTGTGTGTGTGGGGTGGGGTGGGGGGGAACAAATGGTCGTACCAGGTATGGTCACGATTTGGATGTGAACCAGATTTAACAAAACTATATATATTTTTATGTCCTACCACAGAGAGTTTCATATTCTATGTGAAAAGATGTACCAGGTGTGCGCAACGTGTGGGGCGGAAAAACACACATGGCAGCACCATATATGGTCACGAATGATGTGATCCAGATTTAACATAACTATTCATATTTTTATGATCATGACCTTTGATCTAGATATAGAGAGTTAGAATGTGTATCTTTTTGACCTTTGACCTATACCTGTCAAAACTAGGGTTACAATATATACAAACTATCTTCTCTCTCTATCAGCCACACAGTAACTTAACACATATACATTTTCATGTGTGTGTGTGAAAAAACAAAGAGAAAGCAGGCGAGTCTTCTGGCCCAATTTATGAGCATGAAGAGTGGCCAGCTAAACTTAGCATTTTATCAACAATTTGACAGCACCCAATGGTGTCCTCGTATCCAGAGTTGGCCGCTTCATTCCACCCGAGTACAAGATCTCCTATCAACAACACTGGATGCAGTAGCAATCACTTCAAAAATTGAACATTGAATACTAATCTGACAGCCTGAAAAATGTCTGTGCACAAATTGTAAAAGAGATTCAGTAAGATGTATGTGCATAGAAATCAGAGCTAATGTCCCTTCACATTTGAGTCTCCAGTTATAGGTCTTGGCAGGACATTAAGTGGTCTGTTCATCAGTTTATGGTATGAACAATTTGCAATGTGTGTTGTGTATCAAGGTTGTTCTCTCCCTCTTTGGGTACCTGTAAAACAGTATTTAATGGAAACAGTCTGCCATGGAGCAATTCACATGGAGAGTGTCCTTGTGAGACTCTGATGCCTCTAATAGACGTTAAAACTAAATGCAAGCATTGAACCCAATTTAGACCTGTGTGATTCATGGTCTTTCTCAATTTCCCTTTTTCCAAACTATTTCTTTTCTTGTGGAGTGGGGTTCACCTGGACTTCAGGTGAACCTCAGTTCACCTGGACCTCAGTTTGAGGAATGGTTAGTCATTTCAAGAGTATGTTTTGCAAAGAGATTAGAAATAATGACAAAGCAACCCGTTTTGCTTCCTCATTATCAAACACTTTGCCCTTTGAAATGGCATTGCTATTTTTGGTGTGAGCCTGACATTTATAAACTGCAAGTGCAGAAGGCAGTAACACTGCATCTAACAATTGTAAAATTATATCTCTATGCATGATAGGTTTACCTGTTTGTTACCTGTTTACCTGAAGTAATCATTCCTCTATTCTTCCACTGTTTCGCAAAACATTGTAGGGTAGAGACAGCATTCTGACTGTCTGTCCAGATAGTGACTCTTTCATGGCCCCTGGGACAATTCCATCTTTGGCCTCTAGAGGATGTTTAAACATTCTCTTATGTTTTCAGGTTATGTTTGTGTTTCCAAGTTTTCACATTTGTTATTGTTCAGGGGGCGGCTGTGTCTCAGGTGGTAGAGCGGGTTGTTCACTAATCGTAGGGTTGGCGGTTCGATTCCTGGCCCACGTGACTCCACATGCCGAAGTGTCCTTGGGCAAGACGCTGAACCCCAAGTTGCTCCCGATGGAAAGTTAGCACCTTGCATGGCAGCTCTGCTACCATTGGTGTGTGTGTGAATGAGACACACTGTAAAGCATTTTGGATAAAAGCGCTATATAAGTGCACCATTTTATGCACTGTTTGTTTTTATTCAGTGTTTTTTTTAGGGTTTCTTTCATAGTTTTCTAAGTTCCTGATAGCCCTGGTTCCTATTGTGTTTATTTCCTGTGTTTGTTTTCCTTTATTTCCCTGTTTCCCCCAGGCTGTTTCCCTGCTCCTGCAGATCTTTAAATTGTACGTGAGGGAGCCAGGAATAACAACAAAACAAGGCGGCTCAAAAAGGTTGTGGTGTATTATACCACACAATCTATACATATAACTATACAAACTAACCAGAACAGGCATATCTTCAGGGTTGGCCAAGGCCAAAATAATAAACAAAAGAACTCTATGATTAGGTAGCTAGCTTACCTAAAAGGAAAGAAAAGAAAATACAAATATTCTTAGCTAACTACCTAAGCAAAGAAACAGAGACAAAAGAAACTCTCTAACACTCTTGTAACACTCCCTCTCTGGAATCCCTTCATGCAAGCTTGTGCTAATGCCCAAATTTCAGCAGCTTATGCAGAAAAGACACGAGGGTAACTTCCCCGAAAGTAGTACATTCTGATTAGTCACAGTGACAAAACCCACCAGATTTTCACCTGTTTGTGGATCCTTTTTGCTTGAGCCATCCACAAACATAACTAAATCAGGGTAAATCAGTGGTACATCAAGTAAATCTGGCCTAGCCGCCATTTTGTCATGTACAATAGTTAAGCATTAATGATGCGGTATACTGTTATCAGGTGTAGTTAAGAGGGTAGCCAGATTTAGTATTGTGCACCTCTCAATTGTGCACCTCTCAAGGTATGGTTGAGTCAAATGGACAACAGTGTAATACAGATGTTGAGCAGACAGTAACAACTGTCTTTTTCTGCCACAAAAGCAATGAAACTGCATGTGGGACCCATAGTTTCAGTTTCCTTAAAAAGTACAGCTAAAGCAGATGCAACGACAGTTTGTAACCCTGCTGACATTGCTCATTCTACTGGATCTAGCTTACCGGAAAAGGAAGCCACTGGACGTAATTTAGCGTGTGTTTGCAGAAGAACAGAAGTCATAAAGCCATTTTTATGTCAACCGTTTGAACGAAAGGTTTGGACATATCGGGTAATCCCAGAGTGGGTGCGGAAGCCAACTGTGTTTTCAGGTCCAGAAAGGCTTTTCAGTCTCTGGAGTCCAGACGATTTTATCAGTTAGAGCCAAATTCCAGCCATGTGTTATTGAGAGCAATGGTGCAGTTCATTCAGAAATATGAGGTGTCCAGGCTCAACATTAAATTTCCATTCCTAAAATGGAAAGGATCTGTCTTTTAGTGGATGGTTTAGGAAGAGTAGTGACAGCCTGTACTCTATCCATCATAAGTTTTCTTCCCTCTGTGGAGATATTATATCCTAAGTATTTTGCATTAGGTTTCAAAAGGTGAAGTCCATTTTCTGCCAAAAAGTGTAGTAATGCGTGGGTGTCTTTTTGATACTCGGCTACATTATTAGAGCATAAAAGAATATCGTCAACATAAAGAAGGACTTTACTGCCACAAGGGGGATAAAATCTTTCTAAACTTTCAGCCATTTCCATAAAAAACATGGATGGATGCTTTCAATACCCTTGCAGGCACAGAGTAAAAGTGTACTTTTTAGTGACTATCTTTATGCACCGGTAGTGAAAAGAAGGCATTAACAATTTCGTTGAACCCCGAAGGGATATTATTTTAAAGGGTATATGGATCTGGGACAATAGGAGTACAAGGTATTATTGTACTATTTACAGCTTGTAAATCTAAGACCATCCTCTACCTGGTGGAGAGAGCTTCTTTTTTAAATGGAAACAGGGGCATGTTACAGGAGGAATCAGGGCATGGAACAGTCACTCCCCTTTTAAGCAAGTCTTGAATGATGGGACTAATGCCTTCAATGGCCTCTGCCTTCAGAGGATATTGTCTTTTACAGGGTCTCTGCATGGAGCCACCATGTTCACCAAATTGGAACCCCCCCCCCCCCCCAAACATAACTAAATCAGGGTAAATCAGTGGTACATCAAGTAAATCTGGCCTAGCCGCCATTTTGTCATGTACAATAGTTAAGCATTAATGATGCGGTGTACTGTTATCAGGTGTAGGTAAGAGGGTAGCCCCCCCCGATCCCTTGCAACAATTCATTGTAGAGGTGGACACCTCTGACTCAGCTGTGGGTGCAATGCAATGCTCTCCTGACAGTCTGCCCCTGACCAGAAACTTAAACCCTGTGCCTTTTTCTCTGGTTGCCTCCAGAAGAATACATCTATGATGTGGGGAATCGTGAGTTGCTAGCCGTGAAGTTATCCTTGGAGGAGTGGAGGCACTGGCTTAAAGGGATTTAGCAGCCCTTTATCATATGGATCGACCATAAGAACTTGGCCTACATCCAAACTGCCATGTGCCTTAGCTCCCTTCCAGTCATACCCTAGGCCTGTTGAAACGGCACTTCTGGTGGCCTGCATTGAACGCTGACACCCGAGCCTTTGTCGCTGCCTACACCGTATGTGCCCATAATAAGACCTCACACCGCCCGCCTTCTGGCCTACTACGACCCCTGCCTGTTCCCAGTTGCCCTGGTCACACATTGCCTTGGACTTCGTCACCAGTCTACCCCCTTCCCAAGGTAACACTGTCATCCTCACCATATTAGACTGCTTTTCATAAGAAGTACACTTTGTGGCCCTTCCCAAGCTCCCTACAACCCAAGAAACCGCAGACCTCCTCGTAAGCACAGCATCCTCCAGGACATTGTCTTATTGTGACTTTTATTATTTTCTATCTTACCTCATGTTAGCTCTATATGCAGTCTGTCATGTAGCAATATTTTGCAACCAATGAGTCTTTAGAGTAAAATAACTTAACAAGATAACAGAAACCTAAGTTTCTAAGTTTATTAGGTAAAGGAACACTTGTACACCTTCTCAATTATGCAGTTTCCAATCAGCCAATCATGTGGCAGCAGCACAATGCATACAGTCTACAGTAACTCAAACAAGCAAATAAGCATCTCAGAGCACACAACACACCCAACCTTGAGGTGGACAGGCTACAACTGCAGAGACCACATTGGGTTTCACTCCTGTCAGCCAAGAACAAGAATCTGAGGCTAATTATGGGCACACACTCACCCAAAATGGACATCTTCAGCTGTCCAGTTTGGATGATCCTGATCCTGTTTGGCTGATCTCTGTGACAGTTAAAGTCAAGGATGAAGTGGAAGAGATGGATCCAGACGGAAATAAAATCATTGAGTATTACCTGTAAGAGACCGCAGCAGTCCACGTACATCGGATCTCATCACAATAGGGGCATATGACTGGTTGGTCCCATTGTGATTTCTGGACTACATCTGCCTTAATGTTTGAACATATAATTTGTCATCAGTCATTCTCTGTTACACAGATATTATGTTCAGGCCTACATCGCTATATCTCTATGGAATAATAGCTCTGTGAATAATAGCTGTTTATTGATTGTGTTTAGAATAACAAAAGGTATATATGTGATATAAATAATGGCTTTGACATCAATACAACCACAAAGAGGATTATATGGACCACAGAGACAGATAGATAGATAGATAGATAGATAGATAGAGAGAGAGAGAGAGAGAGAGAGAGAGAGAGAGAGAGAGAGAAATATGAGTCTGAAGAGAGCTGGGAGCCAAAGTTGCACTTATTTATGCAAGTGATAATCCTGGAATTTGGGATATATATATATATATATATATATATATATATATATATATATATATATATATATATATATATACATACATACATATATATATATATATATATACATATATATATATATATATATATATATATATATACATATATATATATATATATATATATATACACAGAGATTGAAGCAAGAAATTCAATTTGCACAAATAACAGCTCTTTAGATATTTAATATCCTGCAAAAGCATGTTATTTTATAAAGCTTAATCAGATTTGAATTAGCAAATTCATAACCAGAGCTACAGTTTACTTTAATGTAATTCAAACCTAAACTGAATTTTTCTGCAGTCATTCTGATTACTTTTTATTACTGTTTGAATCTCTGATGACAGAAAGAAGCCATCAGTCTTTAACACCACTTCATAATCTCATCGTTGCTGTCAGCACCTCAGTGACTGTGTGTACTTTGGCAAAACCAGCATGTCAACACCCGACATCGAATGCGTTAATACACTGCTCTCGGTGTGTGAGCTCAGTAGCACGATATTTGTGTTTCTGAAGGACGTTAATTTATCCAATGCTGACAATCTATTAGTGCAGGATGCCATGGGCCAATTACATAGTTCATGTAAGTTTGTGACAGCATTAAAGTCTCAACAGAATAAACTCTGTAAAAAAAAAGAGACTAGCTGTGTACATTTACATTTACATTTATTCACTTAGCAGACACTTTTATACAAAGCGACTTACAAACGAGAAAAATACAAGCAAAGTGATATATCAAGCAGAAAACAATACAAGTAGTGCTACCATACAAGATCCATTAATTGAGTTCCAGGAGAAGCAAAGTGCACAGACTGGAGGTGTAAGTGCAATTTATTTTTTTATTTTTTATTTTTTTCATGAGTCGGTTAGGTGTTCACGGAAGAGGTGGGTCTTTAGCTGTTTTTTTAAGATGGTGAGAGATTCTGCGGTCCGGATTGAGATTGGAAGTGCATTCCACCACTGAGGAACAGTTAGCGTGAAGGTTCTGGAAAGGGACCTTGAGCCACGCTGAGTGGGAACTACTAAACGTCGGTTGCTAATCGATCGCAGATTGCGAGAGGGAACGTAGGCCTTCAGGGGAGAGTTGAGGTAGGGGGGTGCTGTTCCAGACAAGGTCTTGTAGGTGAGCATCAAGGCCTTGAATTTGATACGGGCGGCTACAGGAAGCCAGTGGAGGAAGATGAAGAGCGGTGTGACATGGGTTCTCTTGGGCTGGTTGAAGACGAGGCACACTGCAGCATTCTGAATCATCTGAAGGCCTTTGATGGAGCTGGCTGGGAGGCCTGAAAGCAGTGAATTGCAGTAGTCCAGTTTTGAGATAACAAGAGCCTGGACTAGTATCTGTGTAGCCTGTTCGGTGAGGTAGGGTCGGATTTTCTTGATGAAAATCAAGTGTAACACACCTTGCTATTTTCCTAACTCTAGCTAGTTTTTAGCCTGCATTTAGCATGCACAGGTTTTGGCAAAATTTCCAGCCAAACCCAAAAAATGCACAAAAAGAACTAAAACTATCACAAAATACTGTATGTTGGTGAAATATCACAGACCAGAGACAATATAGCGTAAGGTCCTTTATTCATTGGTCAAAAAAACACAAGTAATCATTTTACTCACCTGCGTTGAAAATGCATGAACATCTTTCTTTTCTCTTGTTTCCTTTTTGAGGTTGAATCTAAGACTTTGCCAACCACAGGTTATTTTTTAAACCAACAAATTTGTTCCAATAGTAGCCCAATATGGTGTAAAAACCATGTCCCTGGTAACCCTGAGTATATATTACAATAGCATACTAGCTTGTCAGCTTAGATAAAGACACATGTAGGCTTTTTAACAAGCATTTTCACACAGGTGCTTACACAGAAGTAAGTAACATATTATATATATATATATATATATATATATATATATATATATATATATATATATATATATATATATATACACATACACGCACACCTCTCTCCTTCTGTCGAGCCACACATGATTTTATGGAGATGCTACTGATCCTGACCCTTTCTGCTCTCCGAATCTGTTTAATACCTTCGGATGCCCTGCCTCAGGATGGAGCTCTCATCAACTCTCGCTGTGGTTGCGGGGACTACAGTTGCTGCTATGGCCTTGGGACTGCAATTATCACATGCAGTTTTGCACTGGGGTCTCCTTTGAACAGTGGACTAGTTCAACAAAGACTTCATGTACAAACTATAATGAACTTTCTTTCAATTTCACACCATCCGTTATTACCTCGATGAGGATGGGTTCCCGCCTGAGTCTGGTTCCTCTCATGGTTTCTTCCTCATATCATCTTAGGGAGTTTTTCCTCACCAACAGCTTGCTCAATTGGGATTAATCCACAGACTTAAAATCTGTATCCTGTGTTATATGTATATATGTAAAGCTGCTTTGAGACAATGACCGTTGTAAAAAGCGCTATACAAATAAAATTGAATTGAATTGAAAATTGCTAAAAATAGCAATTGTCATTTGGAATGTAATCTGATAATCATCTTTAAATTTTTTGTATCCTTTTTTTTGTTTGTTTGTTAATTTATCATTTGCCGTGGGTGATTGTGGATACTTCTGCATTATTGGGTTATGAATAGGGCTGGGTATTACAACCAATTTGGTGATTAGATTCTTATTCATATGGTTTCAATTCGATTCAGTATCGATTAGTTATCAGTATTTCATTTAGAATTTTTAGTTTTGCAGACATGGAATCCATGTTTTAATATAACTGCTGGTAACTGAAACTTTTTATTTCAACAATAGGGCCCACACAATTATGTTTAATTACTTTTTACTTTTAGTGACAAACATTGTAAATTTAGTAAAAACATTGAAATCATAAATATGTGCATACAATGCACACAAGGTAAGTACAAACTGCCCATTACTGTAAAAAAAATAAAAACGTTGCAAATGTGAAACAGTGAAATTCATTAACAACTTGAAACATTTTTTTTGAAAAACCGTTTTCAAAATTCAAAACATGACATATGGCGACATATTCAGGACTACAGATAATATTCACACCCTCTCAAGTAAAGCATGTGCATTAAGAATTGATATCATTTCATTAAATTGAAGATTGATTAAAATCGAAGAATCGATTTTTTTTTAATGAATATCAATTTATGAATGTTAATTTAATGGGGAACCTGATTATTCACCCACACACTGAACCTTGGGTGAACCTTCGGTCCTGGCATTCATGTGGATGTTACTTTGACATGTACCACTTATTTACAGTAAATATTGTTGCAGACCAAGTACATCCCTTCATGGCAATGGTATTCCCTAATGGCAGTGGCTTCTTTCAGCAGGATAATGCACCCTGCCACACATATTGTTCAGTGGTTTGAAGAACCTGACAAAGAGTTCAAGGTGCTGACTTGGCCTTCAAATTCCCCAGGTCTTTTGGAGTCTGTGCCTCAACGGGTCACACAAAATTAGGCAGGGGGTTTTAATGTTATGGCTGATGGGTGTATGTGCTTGTTGAAAATCCCATTCCAAAACCATGGGCATTAAAAGAGAGTTGGTCCCTGCTTTGCTGCAATAATAACCTTTACTCTTCTGGGAAGACTTTCCACTAGAATTTGGAGCATGGCTGTAGGGAACATCAGTCAGAGAAAATTCTTTATTCTAGTATTTTGAGATACTGGATTTTTGAGCTGTAAGCCGTAGTCGGTGTTGCTTTAAATAAAGCTTTTATATTCATTGTATAAGTTGTTTATCTGGAGTGAAACAAGTGGCTTTTTTTTTTTATTCGCTGCCATTTCACTATATCTTCACTCGACTGCTAGGCCTGCTTGTATAAGTGTGCGTGAGCCTTAATTGCCAAATTCTGGCTTGAATTAAGGGAAATAAGCTATACCTGAATTTTGTTGATCGAACACATTAAGCCTCCTGGATTGCACGAAGTCAAGCGCGGCTTTTTCAAATAAGCTCCACTTTTATTAGCTTTGTGGAATACACCCTGGTCAGGATTGTGGCGGTTTAAATTATACTGATAGTTTGTTTATATTTTGGGAAATAGAACCAACTAAATTCATTAGAAAATACTGCAGGCAAATACATAAAAAATTAAATAAAAAGACCTCTATGAGTATAAGAAACAGTCCTGCATCCATGAACTTTCCACAGACTCTGGAAATTTAGAGGTGAAGATGAAATCATCTACTGTATCTACAGCACGTCATCACCGGAGAGGTAGTGAGATTATGCCCAGGAAACCAACACTATGGTAAATGTTACAAGAAACGGCGCATGAAGAACTAATGTTTAGAAATGTAAAAATCTTTCAAATAAAAAAAGTAAAATAAGATTTTACTAAGTGTGTTAAACATCAAATATTTAAATAATAATAATAATAATAAACAACAACAACAACAACAACAACCAGCATGTACAAAAACACAACAGTTCAAAAGCTTTACTTATATTTTTGGTCTGTTAACAATATTCCAGAGGAAAAAAGTCCTCAGAGGAATCCATAGAAAAAGAAAAAGAGTGTGTTATTTAGGTACATGGTCATGTTTGGTCTTCTTTTTCATTGATACCTCTGTAAATTTGCATGTAATGTCTTACGGAAATTGAGACAGTAGTAAAAAAAAATGGGTAGGATCACAGTTAAGCATTACTCGTTAAGCATTTGAAGTGATTCTTGTAGTAATAAAGACCATTTAAGTTGTTTGAGTAGTTGATATAACGTAACTTAGCATAGGCCTTATCAGTTTCTGATTGTCCCCATGGCAGCATCCCTTTGATCTTTGATGCATGGTTGACTATAACATCATCACAGGAACCCACATGGAGAACACCAAGGCCATCGATGAAAAACTCTAGAGTGGGAGGAGATTTTTTATAGACATAAAAGTGAAATGAGAACCTTTACATCACATCATACATTGTACATAATTATCAATAAATGTGAGACTTTTTCATTTGACATCAAACTGCTTACCTAGGTGTGCAACCCGTGCCAGGCGAGGGTCAAAGCCCACTTGCCGTACCTTGTCAGTACGCGCCATGAAAAAGTTAATGACGGCATCCGTGACCACACAATTAGGGAAGCCCTCAAGAGCATGATAGAAGCCTCTTCTAATGTGTAAACAGTCTCCATCTTCTCCACCTTTTTCTGAAGAGATGATATTGCGGTAGGTTGCAGTGTATCCTGTCACCTCCCTGACTGCTCCTCCAACCTGGGTGTGCAAACAAACACACAAGGACACTTAGAATACATGGGTAGATAAACCTTTTATATCACCATATTGTCATAGGGTCTCAGGCATACTTGCTTATGGTGGTAGGAGATGCAAATTATCCTACATTCATGAACATAGCTTTAAGTCATGAATTAATTACATCAGTATTATTACTCGAAGTAAATAAATTAGTCTTGAGGACAGTCATTTATAGTTCTGTAATATTACAGAATTACAGTCCTCTCTAAAAACTATTGTAAATGCAAGACCAATTAATTTTTTTTGTGCTATACACCAAAAACATTTAGGCTTGAGATCAAAAGATGGATATGAGATGAGAGTTTAGCATTTCAGCTTTTATTTCCTGGTATTTACATCTAGATGTGTTAAACGACATAAAACATAAAACCTTTTGTATCAGACCACCCATGTTTTAGGTGAGCAAAGGCATAGGAACAGATAACTGCATCAAGCCTGTGACTCACTGACTGCGTTTACATGGACAACAATAATCCACTCTTAATCTAATTAGGACCATAATTTGATTAAGAAACTACCATGTAAACAGCAACCTTAATCTAATTAAGGTCATAATCTAATTAAGCTCTGATCGAATTATGACAGGTGGATTACTCCTGTTTTAATAGTATTATGGACGTGCATTACAGACATGTAAACACCTTAATCACATTATGAACGTCGTGTGGGAGTTTTCACCGTATTTTGCGACAGGACACGATCACACGGCAGTTTTACGGCGAACAAAAGAGTTTGGCTGTGTCCCAAACTGCATACTTGCCTACTATAGGCCTGTAGTGGGGAAAAATACATGCATCTCGGCTACTACACAGTAGGTAAGTAGGTGATTTGAGACGCAGCCCACGGCTTCAAGCAGTTGTCTATTTGCACATATAGCAAGACTAATAATTAACCGCACTTGAAGCGTTTGTAAAAAATTTAAATAAAAACACCCAAAACTATATACGGTACCATAACGAAGACCAACTGTATATTGATACGTGAAATTCTGGAGGGACGTCGGACGGCGCGGCACGGTGACGTAATGACGCGGGCTCTTAATTTAATTATGATCAATAACATGTAAAACGAATACATGACAGGAGTATTCTAAAAGCGACTCATGTAAACACCTTAATCACATAATTACCTTACTTAGATTAAGGTCAATAATTAGATTATTGCTGTCCATGTAAACGTAGTCATTGACGTCACTAAATTGCTGGATTCTTCTTGTGTTACTTTCTCAGGCTTTTACCTCAGCCTCTTTCAGTTGTTTGTTTCAAGAGGTTTCTCTCTTCAGTCTCCCCTTCAGAAGGTGAAATGCTGCTCATGTGGGTTAAGGTCTGGTGATTGACTTGGCCAGACTAAAACCTTCCACTTTTCCCCTTATAAAGTCCTTTGTTGAGTTGGCAGTGTGTTTTGGATCATTGTCTTGTTGCATAATAAAGTTACTCCCAATTCATTTGGATGCATTTCCCTGTAAATTGGCAGACAAAATGTTCCTGTAAACTTCTGAATTCATTCTGCTACTACCATCATGAGTTCCATCATCAATAAAGATGAGTGAGTCGGTTCCAGAAGCAGCCATGCAAGCCCAAGCCATGACACTACCTTCACCATGCCTAACTGAGGAGTGTCTATGTTTTGGATCATGAACAGATAATTTCTTTCTCCACACTTTGGCCTTTCCATCACTTTGGTTAAGGTTAATCTTGGTTCCAGAACTTTTGCAGCTCATCTCTGTATTTCTTTGAGAATTCCAATTTGGCCGATTCTTACTGCTCAGGAGTGGTTTGCATCTTGTGGTATGGCTTCTATATTTCTGCTCTTGAAGTCTTCTTCAAATGTTGGATTGTGATACCTTCACCCCTGCCCTTAGAAGGCTGTTGGTGACCTCACTTTCTGTGGTTTTTTTTGTTTTTCTTCACAGCTCTCACAATGTTTCCGTTATCATCTGCGGTTGTCTTTCCAGGCCACCCTGTTCCATGTCTGGTTGTTAGTACACCAGTGGTTTCTTTCTTTTTAAGGACATTCCAATTTGTTCTACTGGCTATGCCCAATGCTTGTGCAAGGGCTCTGATAGATTTTTTTCTTCTTTTCTCCCACAGACAACTATCTGGTCTTCATATTGGTTTATCATTTTTTATTAACAAATGCAGTCTTCATAGGTGAAAACTATGGCTCAATCCAAGAGTAGACATTAAGAACTATTCATTCTTTAAACAATCAATTTAACAGGGCACACCGGTGCAACAAGAAACAGCAAGACATCACTCAAGTGTTCCAATTTTATTGGTCACTTGGAAAAAAAATTAGTAGGTTTAAACAAAAAGCTGCCATGTTCCAAGTTGTTTAAAGCACCTAGCTGTAAATATGAGGAAATGAAAGCTGAAATTCTGATCCATCATCTCATTCATCTTTTGATCTCAAACCTAAATGTATAGTGAAAACAACAGAATTGGCCTTGTGGTTCCAAGTCAGAACATTTCCAAGCAACAAGTCAGAACATTTTTGTTTGCAAGAGTAAGTTGACTTGGGTGGTCAGCGTAATCAGAGAGTAAAAAGCAAAGCCAAAGTCAATGTGTTCCTCTTACCAGGTCTAAATTGGTGTGCTCTAAAACATCCACCATTTTCTCCAACCTTGTTTTAGAGGTGAAGATAAAGTCATCATCCGCCCACAGCACGTACTTAGTCGTCACCTGAGAGACAGCGAGATTACGCCCAGCAAACCAACCCTGTGGTAAACTTTAAAAGGTTAGTTATAAAATCAGCAAGCTTTGGCAGCATAATGCATGTTAGATTGCATGCAAAAAAAAAAAAAAAAAAACCCTCAGAAAAACCCATAATGATCCTGTCATAAGAACAAAGCTGACCACCAGGATGAAATATTTAAATGGTTCTATAAATTCATACATTTAAAATCTATATCCCGAATTTATATATTTCTATAAAGCTGCTTTGGAACAATTTCCATTGTTAAAAGTGTTATACAAATAATACTGAATTGAATGGAATAATGTACATCATCAACGAGCTTTAAAATGAAAGATCATCTAGGCTAACAAGGAACTAGCAAAATGAACAAAGAAACCCAAAAACATTTCTATTAATCTCTATTAATATGTCAATTTTAAATTAACAAACTGCCATGCCAAGGTAATGAAACACCACATTTGAACTCAGTTCATAATGTCAACAAAGGGTTAAAATAATAATAATAAAAAAAATGTGCGCGCTGCTGCGATTAGCTGTCAGTTAGCATGACATAGTTAGCAGTGCAGTTTGTGGTGGTCATGCAAGTCTTAATTTAGCCTACATTTGAACATGCTAACTATATCACACATATTGACCATGTTAACTATATCCAGCATATTAAGTGGCTGTATTAGTCAACTAGTCCATGCTATCCTTAGTATATGTGACATAGCAAAAACTACCGGTTGGTATGTGCACTTTATTATACCACTGTTTTGCTGTGTGCGCGTGATACATTCCATGAACATGATGCGTTCAATTCTATCTATTTTTCATAATTGCATGCAACAAAACTACTTCCATGATTACTGAATTGAAAGCTAATATTACGTTTTTTTCTAAATTACTCTACCATGTTAAGATAGTTGAAATACAGTATTTGTGTTGACATTTGCTAGGACAACACTTAACAAATAAGAGCTTGTCAGGCACAACTGTTTGTGTGCTAGGATTACAGTCTGTAATATGACACCATTCAGAAATTATACTGAAGGGACATTTTAATATCAAAAGCATGGCTCTTAGATTAAATCCATGGTTAATCCATACCTATTGTACAATAATCCACCCAACCATTTATTTTACACTACAGAACAGTAAAACTCTTTACCTTTTTGAAAGGCATGGTGTAGTGCTCTATGTAAGGGCCAGTTACAGGCTTAGGATGCTCGCTGTCATCAGCTATAACTATCGTGACCGTTGGATAGAACTGTCGAATGCTGTCAATCAAATCTTGCAGCTTGTCATAACGCAGAAATGTTTTCGTAGCAATGGTCACAAGTGCGCTTATGTTGTATTCTACAACAGAAGGAAAGTAAAAATGAATGAAACACAATTGTTCATTTTGAAAACATTTGTATGTGCTAAATTATGCTTCATTAAGACCAGTGTGAATTACCTCCTTTAGGTCCACTAGGTCCAGGATAATAGAGTTTAGGAGTGATTGCATGCCGGATTTTAATGGTGAAGGCTGCTTGGAATCCATCAGTCTCGAATTGCACTGTTTTTAAAAAAATAAAACGGGATTAATTGTCAATGCCAAAGTCAGATTAATAAAAAAACAACCACACAAGACTACAAAAAAAATGGCACAAGTTAAAACCAGACAAGTTTAAGTGATTCCATCCATCCATCTATTTTCTATACTGCTTATCCTTCTAGGTTGCGTAGAGCCTGGAGCCTATCCCAGGGGACATGCCTATCACGCCTGGATGGTGTGCCAATCCATCACAGGGCACAATCTCACACAGTCGTACACACATTCATACACTAAGGAAATTTTGGACAATGCATGCCTCTGGACAGTGGAAGGAAATTGGAGTACCCAGAGGAAACCCCCGAAACATGGGAAGAACATATAAACATTTGCACAGACAGGGTCGTGGCAGGAATTGAACCATCAACCCTGGTGGTGTGAGGCAAACGTGCTAACCACTAAGCCACCGTGCCACCAGTTTAAGTGATATTCTAAAAAATATATACGATGTCAAACTCCAAATAGAAATAAAAATCTTATTTCTAGATCATCTATGCACTTCCAAGAAATCATCTATTCTCATGCAAAATACGTAAGCATTTCTACCATTTCTTAAGACAGGACTGGAGAATGGAAAAATACATATTAATCAGTGACCTTGATAACATTGTTACAGTTTTAATAGCCAAGACAATTCAATAGCCAGACTTGAGCTATATGGCAGCTCACCTATGTCTGCAGTATTGGGATGAAAAATTGCATTTGTATAAGTGACGAACTGCAGCTGTCTGTTAAGTGCAGATAGAAGTGGGCTGGAAAAGCTTATGTGCATTTTTCCTTCTCCGCTTCTGCTGACATCATCCACCAAGGCTGTTACGTCAAACGTGCCCATGCTGGCAGTTAAATTTACCTGCAACAAATAGAGAGGTAGATTTAGGTCAACATTACTATAGCAAAGTCCATATATACAAGGAACGCCCTAAACCAAATGTAAAAAACAAAACACCACATAGTAATTGTAAACATAGATGAAGAACATTTGGAAAACTCACTGAATAAGACTGCCTTGACATAAGTTTCAGACCCAACCCTTAGAACAAAGAAAACATAATTACATTAGGACTTGCAAAAGAAAACTGAAATAAAACAAAACATAAATGGACACAGCACACTAATCTATGCATTTAAAGGCAAACAGGCAATTATAAAAAAAATAAGTATGAGACCATGTTGATCACACATCCTCTTCACACCTTCAGAAAATAAGATTTTACCACCTTCAACATTTTTAATTAACCTAACAACCAACAATTTATCTATTCCTTTTCGGTTCCTATGCATAGCCTATGTGGTTTTCACGTGACCGAAGAACCCACAATACTCAGGAAGTGAACTAATTTATTCCGATTTCCTGTACAGGGGCCTATGCAGTTTATCATGTTACAAATGTAGAACAATATGTTGCGCATGCACAGCCAACACAAATGAACAAATCACTCTCTGAGACATCTTCCCATTTCAAAAAGAATGAATAGTCCATGAATAACCCATCACTACATTTCACAGAGATATGTTGTGCAAAAGTGAGAGCTCGTGGAACTTGTCATTTGTGAGCGTAAACCCCGCCCCCCCAGCATTCGAGGCTCGCAGTGGCAGATTCAAGCAGTTGTAGTTATTGAATTGTGTTTATGCTAGAAAAATATCCCCCCAAAAATCTATTCGTCATTGCGTGAATTCACATACTGATTTGCGGATGTGAAAAATTTGCCTATTACTTCACATTTTCGCAGAAATGAACACAAAATCAAGCAAACTCTGCAATATCCAAAGGAGCTTGGAATTTTTCAAAATGATCGCAGATTTTCCACAGATTTGTCCAAGATGCATCATGTGACGTCATCACAACGGCATTAAGCTAAAGCCCTCTTCGAGTTACGTGTGAACACGAGCACAGCTAAAAAGTCTCATTTACTAACAAACATCACTGCCAAAGACCGTGCAAAACAATTTCGTGCAATTGCGATTTCGCCAATTCATGTTGTTTTCGGCAAAAAAGCACAAAAAAACTCTGTTGCAAGTGTTTTGCACCATATTCTCTGTAGCAAAAATGTGAGTATACGAGTTTGTGATTTGTGGAATAGGATTTGTGCATCTGCAATGAAGGATTTGAGAAGGTGCTGTGTTGCTGAACAACTGC
Organism: Ictalurus punctatus; assembly: GCF_001660625.3. Taxonomy (NCBI): domain Eukaryota; kingdom Metazoa; phylum Chordata; class Actinopteri; order Siluriformes; family Ictaluridae; genus Ictalurus; species Ictalurus punctatus. Next base: position 20,952,169 of record NC_030430.2, read on the forward strand.
TATGTTACATTTGTGGGAGAGATAAAATTCTAGAAGTTTGCAAGTCCTAAAGCATTTTTCTCTGTGACTTCAAATTTACTGATAGACGTGTGACTATTTTCTACAACTACAAATTCCACCGTCACAGGTGCTCAGTTGTTTTGCTCCAATAATACCGTCTCACAAACAGTGACACTGGTGGCTGTTTCCATAGATGTTAAACATCTCTGTACAGAAAGCTTCACCATATCAACAAATCTACATTTTTCCTAGTTAAATAACATTCTCATTAATTTCATTAATCAGTGGCGCATCTGCCGTACAACTCAATGTGGATGAGTTCTTATATTAACAAGAAAAAGATATTAGAACAAGTACAATATAAACCTGTGAATTGAATGATAGTAGGCACTATTATGAGTGCTGCTGGTATAGAAAATTAATCAACACCTTCTGACCAATCAGATTTGAGAATTCATCATGATGTGAATAAAAAGCAACCACAAATGTAACAATGATCTCTGAACATTGTGCAAAATCAAAAAGCATACATGTTAAACTTGGTTCCAGACATTTTTAAAAATCCACTCATGCCCAGGACAAATTTACATACAATTAACTTTAAATATCTATTCAGTGACGGGTTTATAATGGTGGCACTTACCAGGAATTAAGGTGGACTTTTTAGGACGGACCTCCACACCCTGGGTGGGGTACTGAAGAGGACTATTGGCCTCAGCAACAACGAGAAGGTTTGCTGCTGTATGTGAGCTGCAAGTCAAAAATAAATAAATAAATAAATAAATAAATAAATAAATAAATAAAGAAAGAAAGAAAGAAAGAAAGAAAGAAAGAAAGAAAGAAAGAAAGAAAGAAAGAAAGAAAGAAAGAAAGAAAGAAAGAAAGAAAGAAAGAAAGAAAGAAAGAAAGAAAGAAAGAAAGAAAGAACACTGATCACAGTATGAAAACACATTACACAGAATATCCTGAAAAGTAGTGGAGCAGATAAAATTTATTTATTGAATTTTTTTCATTTATGTATTTAACCTGGTCAGGGTGGGTACAGAGCTTATCCTGGGAACACTGGGCAGAAGGCATGGAGACACTGATGGACCATCACACACACACACACACACACACACACACACACACACACACACACACACACACACACACACACACACAATTCCACATACTCATTATGGATTATGGAATCACTTAATGTTGAGAAAAAAAATTATGGAATCACTCAATGTTGACAAAAAATTGGAATCACCTTGTAATTTGCATTTCTAAAACAAATACCAGCACAAGTCTAAAAATGCTAATTAGTCTGCAGTTAAGAGAAAGTGTTTACAGACCTTAACCTTGGACTTTTTGAAAGGAAATATGGCCCCAACAAGAGAGTTGTTAACTAAAAAAAATATGTAAAGGATTATAAAACTCCTTCAAGAAGTAAATCCAACACGGAGTGTGGCAAAAGATGTCGGTTGTTTCAAGTCAGCTGCGTCTAAAATCTGGTGCAAGTATAAACAAAATGGGAAGGTTATAAAAGGAAAATGTATGGGTAGACCAAGGAAGACGGCAAACAGGATAGAAAACTCAAAGCAATATGCCTTGAAAATAGAAAATGCACAACAAAACAAATGAAAAATAAATGGGCGTAAACAGGAGTCAGTGTTTGTGACAGAACTGTAAGAAATCGGCTGAATGAAATGGGATTTACGTGTAGAAAATCCAAACGAAAACTAGTACTTACACCTAAACAGAAGAAAATAAGGTTACAGTGGGCTAAAGAGATGCAATCCTGGAGTGTGGATGATTGGATGAAAGTGATATTCAGTGATGAATCACGCATCTGCATTGTCTAAGGAGATGATGCTGGAACTTTAGTCTGGTGCCATTCTAATGAAACATATAAAGACGACTGTCTGAAGAAAACAATCAAATTTCCCCACTCATTTATGATATGGGGTTGCATCAATAGAAAATAGGTTTGGTTTTGATGATGATAATGATAATGCATCTTGCCACAGACCAAAGAGTGTTAAAGCTTTTCTTCAGGAAGACATATCAACTCAACGGCATGGCCAGTAAACAGTCCGGATCTTAATCCTACTGAAAATTTATAGTGGAATTTAAAAAAATAAATAAATTAAATAAAAATAAATCAGTCCATGACAAGAAAGTTGGAACCAGCTTGATGGAGAATATCGTTTTTCATTAGTGAAGTCCATGCCTCAAAGAATTCAGGCGTTCATAAAAGCCCGAGCAGAAGCAGCAAAGTACTAATTGTGATTTTTTTTTTGTTGCTGACTCAACATTGGGTGATTCCATAATTTTTCAAGTTTCATGAAGCCAGAATGTTCATCTATTAAAGAAAATTTGTTTTTAGTCATATCTGTGATTTGTTTATTTGCCACAAAGTAAAAATCCCAGGTGAGCATCCTTGAAGTGTGACGATACCATAATTTGTTCCATAATTTTTGCCAGGGGTTGTACAACTCCCACGAAGCTATTAGAAGGGTCTAAGGGTCTGTACAAGTTGTATGGAGTTAAGGGGGTTATTTAAAGTCAAAGAACAAATTTTTGACTAGTGCAACTTCAATAATCCATGTGCACCTATACAAAGCAAATAAAAAGACTTTTGAATGTAAAGATTTTTACACTAACAATATGTGTGGTGGTCTGCGAAAACCAGGCTTGGGGAGTAACAGAATACACATAACAGCATTACATAATCAGGATACACAAAACTGGTAACTGTAATCCGTTACAGTTACGTCAAAAAAACAAAAGTAATCAGATTACAGGTACATTTTGTAAAAAATGGGAATACTGCCAGGATTACAATTCTTTTCATTTAAAACCAAAGAAATTAATTTGACATAACACAATATAGACTGCTGCTTGATTGTAGTTCTGGTTCTCTCTTGCCAGTCGTGGCTCACATGAGCAACCTCCTGGTGCATGAGCAAATAAATTTAATTTGGTTAATAAAGTTAACTTGGTAGAAATTAAAACAAATTGTTCTCTGAAATGCTCTTGTTAGGGGGAACATCTTTCCCCATCAGACATGTCCTCTTTTTTTTGGACCTAAATTTGAGAAAATGTCCAGGATTCTGCTTTAGTTTCATTATGATGTGCTTATGGTCTAATACTGCAATGTGTGCGTGCATGTTTGCATTACTTTAACCCCTCTCTGTAATTCACGCCTTCTCGCACACCAATTGGTCTACCACTTTCACACTACAACTGTGTACTGATCAGCACTACACTGTCACACTTTGTCCTATTTTAGTAGTTATGTACCATCTTGTGTTATTTACACATGTTTGCATGTGCACTTTATGTAGACGTCTTAGTTAGTTCTGTCGTCTCATGTGGCTAGTGTGTTGTTTCCATGGTCCTGGAGGAACACTTTCATTTCACTGTGTACTGTACCAGCTGTATATGGTTGAAATGACAATAAAAGCAACTTGACTTCTTGTGGCTGTATTCAGGCAAATAGCCTAAAGCATTGAAAAACTGGGTTCTTACCACAGTGGGTTTATTTCTACTAGGAAAATACAACCATTTCCCCAAAAACAACATGGAACATTTTTTAAAATTAACTTTCTAAACTTGCCTGGGCTCTCTATAAAGATCACTTTAAATAGATAAGAAACCATTATAAGGAACATGGCTGCCAAAATGGCTGTAGAAAGGCAGGTATAAAGACAGACATGTCTTTCATAGTCATATTTCTCATTTTTATATTTCATTTATTAAAGTAAAAGTAGTGAAATTTCAGTAGCATTGTAACAAAATGTTTAAATGCAATTCCTCCCTTTTCACTTTTGCATTGAGCCATATTTGAAAATGGTAGAACTGTACTTATGATTGAGATACAGAAAAAGAAAGACATTTCAGTTCAGGAAAACATGCAGGTACTCACTAGGTATAGAATGAAGAAAAAACAACACTTTGACCAAAGCATGGTACTTGTTGCTATTTATCGCCTCACCTTCTCAGGAACTTCTTGTACTCATTTTGTCGACGCTGCTTCATTTCCTCCAACTCTGAGGCTCTGAATGCAGATTGCAACTCCATAGCATCCACCCAAGGAAAAAACAGGTGACCAAAAGGCACATTAATATGCCATGTGTCTCCTTTACAAACGCACTCATTTCTGCGGAGTAAAATAACACTAAGTTTAATAAAGAATTTCTCGGATTTCAACTTAAATATTGGGCTTTTTTACACAATCACAAGGTTTTCTATGCATATCGTTGGGCAGATTTAACTCACAAAACAGATGCAGCAATAATGGGAAATTGTTAGTCAGCACTGTAATGGACGAGGAGTTTATAAATCAGCATATGTTCCTTACTTTCTATGTCAAGCCACAAAGGGGGAGAACAAAGGTGAGGTGCTAAAGCTCTTTTGCCAATTTGGTCTGTAAATCATAGTCTTTTCAAATTTACTGGTAAATGGTGGGTCATTCTATTCAATGTTTTGCAGGTCTGGTAGTCCTGCAAACAAGCAAGTTTTATGGTAAATCCAACTTTTTGTCTAATTTTCACATTTTTTTAAGCAATTCGCCCTCACATGCAACAAAAAAAAATGCATGCAAACAATATAGGAGTTTGTCCATTGATTTCAACGAAGACCACAGTTTCCATTTTTATACCTCCATTATGGAAAAGTTTGAAGTGGAGCAGAGTTTCTATGTACCCGCAAATGTCAAAGAAGCCCTATGCAGGCAACGAATAATGTGACCGCAGTGTGAGCAGACTGGTTGATTCCTGTGTTGGGGTATGGGCCTTTGGCACTTCCTTCTTGCTTGGGTGATTTTTTTTTCTTCGTAGGCTGCGGTTCCTTGTTTCACTTCTCTACGCAAGGTGTTCTGATCTTGTTGTTATGTTGTTATGATCGATGTTGAGGTCCTTCATGTTCATTTCCAGAGTATCCTTGAAGCATTTCTTCTGTCCACCGCGAGATCGTAATCCAACTACAAGTTCGCCGTATAGGATACGTTTGGGAATGCGCGTATCCGACATTCTGCTGACATGACCGGCCCAGCGCAGTTGAATTTGTTTCAGCATTGCAAAGATGCTGGGTATTTTTGTTCACTCCAGAACTTCAGTGTCTGGGATTCTGTCCTGCCATTTGATGGCGAGTATATGTCGAAAGCAATTGAGGTGGAAGTGATTCAATTTCTTGGTGTCCTGTTGGTAGACGGTTCAAGTTTCCGAGCCATAGAGCATGGAGGATAGGACGACGGCCTTGTACATACAGAGCTTCACAGAGAGGTTAACTCCACGTCGATTCCAAACTGATGACCTTAGATGTCCGAAAGCACAGCTGGCTTTTGAAAGCCGGAAGATCACTTCAAACAATATAACAATACTGCAAACAATATATTTATAAATACGCTGATTAACAGTTCAGCTAACACCCCTGCTCCCAACCCCAAAAAAGGGGGAAAAAGGGCGTCTTCTTTTTGGAAAACCAGAATATGGTTACCCTAGCTTTTGAGATGTAATGTTTCCCACATCAGGGACAGTGATCTTTTTTTTTTTTATTAAAACAAATCCAAACACTGAACATACTGATCATATTTTAAGCTCTAAATAAAAGTATTTTAGATCATATTGCTTTTCTCTTGACTTTATTTACATATGTGGTCTTGAAGTAGTCCAAAAATAATCAGATGACATTACTTTCATATTGTGATACTTGGATTACTTTACTGATTACATTTTTTCTGGAAATGTTATGAATCAACCTGGAATTGGACGTGTGTCTATATAATCTCAACGCACTGTGAAGAGGATGGTTCAAGTGCACAAAAAATCTCAAAGGATCACAGCTGGAGTATTGCAGAAAAACTATAATCCTACATCAAGTTCGTTGGAAGGGTTTCAAGAAAAAAACCTCTACTCTCATCCAAAAACAAACTCAAGTGTCTTCAGTTTGCCAGACACAATACTGGACCTTCAAATGGGATCGGGTTCTGGCCAGATGAAACCAAAACAGAGATTTTTGGCAATAAACACCAGACATGGTTTTCGTGCACACAGAGAGGTAGCCATATGGAATAGTACCTCATGCCCATGGTTAAATATGGTGGTGGTGCTTTAATGTTTTGCTGTTTTTCTACCAGAGGACCTGGACATTTTGTTAGGATACATGAGATCATGTACTCAATCAAATATCCACAGATATTAAATGAAAACCTGACTGCCTCTGCCAGAAAGCTTAAAATGGGCCATGGTTGGATCTTCCAGCAGGACAATGATCCAAAACATACATCAACACAACAATGGTTTACTGACCACAAAATCAAGGTCCTGCCATGATCATCCCAGTCCCCTGACTTGAAACCAATACGTAATCTGTGGAGTGAACTGAAGAGCAGAGTCCTCCAGCATGGACCTCGAAATTTGAAGGCTCTGGAGAGATTCTGTATGGAGGAATGGTCTCAGATCCCTCGCCATGTATTCTTCAACCTCATCAGGCATTATAGGAGAAGATTCTGTTATCTTGGCAAAGGGAGCTAGCATAAAGTATTGACAAAGAGTGCCAATAATTGTTGCACACCTATATTTAACAAAGATTTTTTATAAACCTGCAGTTGTTTGCAATTGTTTGATATCCATGAGAGCAGAGTATTTTTGTAATTTTTTTAAAAACAAAAGATCAAAACATTCAATAAAAGACAATTATATATGCATGCCTGAAGGACCTGTAACTATTAAATATTCATGAAACTTTTATCAGTTTGTAATTCCAGAGTCAGAGTGCCATAATAGAGTCTACTCACCGTGCTGTGGTTTCTTTGAGGTGGTAGGGAATATGGTTGTCACTGTTCTTCCACTGTTTATTACGTTCAAGAAGCTTGTCTATGGTGGAATCTAGACTTTTTTGACTGTGTATCACAGTTGGAGCTCTTGCAGTCCAGTGATGAAGGAGAACAGCTACGAATAATCCTAGTATCACAAAACTGACCAAAACCTTCACCCTCCACACACGCATGATGACCTGTAGATCACAGAGATAGGGTAGCATATGGATGTTGTACAGAATTTTTAGATCATAGATTCAGCAAACATAATTTGCTGCAAGTGTCCTGTAAGCCACTTTAAATGTTAAGATTCAGCCTTTCTATTTATATATAAAGTTTTCTCTCACTTTAATAGGAACATCTGTACATTCTACATTCTTAATAATGTGGCAGCAATGAAATTCAAACATCATGCGGATACAGGTTAACCGGTTAACGATGGCATGGTGGTTGGTTCCAGAACTGTTGATTTGAGTGTTTCAGAAATGGCTGATCTCCTGGGATTCACACACACAATAATCTCTCAGTTTACACAGAATGGTGCATGAGTGCACATGTTCTGTAGGAGGAAATGCCTTGTTGATGTATAGTAACTCAAAATAAAATCACTCTTTACAATGGTGGAGAGCAGAAAACCATCTCAGCATGCACAAGACATCAAACTTTGAGCTGGATGAGCTACAACAGCAAAATATCACATTGGGTTCTAGTCCTGTCAGGAATCTGAGACTATCATGGGCACAGACTCACCTGAACTGGACAGTTGAAGATTATAAAATAACCCGTTCTTTTTCCAGTCTTTAACTCTCCAGTTTGCATGAGTTTGTGCCCATGTGTCCACAAAGAAGTGGAACCTGAAGTGCCCTTCTGCTGCTGTAGCCCATCCACCTCAATGTGATGATCCCTTGTGTTGTGCATTTTAAGCTTTTCTGCTCACCACAGTTGTAAAGAGTGATTATTTGCCCGACTAGCTTCCTGTTAGCTCAGACCAGTCTGGTCAATTCCCTCTGATTTCTCTCATAGGCAAGGTGTTTCAGCCTGCAGACCCTCTGCTCAAAGGATGTTTTATTCCCCCCCACCCTTCTGTACAAACTCTATAGAGACTGCTGTGTATGAAATTCCCCAAAAGGTCAACAATTTCTGTATACTTAAACCAGCCGATCTGGTAGCAACATCCATGTCACAGTTAAAGTGACTGAGATCACACTGGGTATGTGTCATACAACTCCCTAGTTCAGTAGGTCTTGAATCAGTACAGTATATCATGTACACAAGTTCAGGCACTGGTAAGGACTCTGGTAAGGCTTTGGGGTCCAAGACTGTCTGAGTTACACATGTAAAACAAAATGCACTATAATACAATCTATTACTGCTACTAACTACAGCAAATATATTTTAAAAACTCTGTTTTTTAAATTTATTTTTATTTAAAAAATGAAAAAGAAAACATAAGTATGCAACAACTTTTTGACCATGAGTTACACATGTAAACCAAATGCATGTATTAATGCAGTTATTTATTTTTTATTATTATTCTTTCTTCTTTTTTTTAATTATAAAAAATGAAAACAACTGAGTTTTTACAAATATATTTGCTGTAGTTGGTAGCACTAATGATCAGTGTCCTATTGTATTTGGTTCTGTGCAACTCAAGCAGTCAAAAAGTTAAAGAATTTTGATTTTAAAAAATGTAATTAAATAAAAAAAAAGTTACATACCGAGTTTTAAAAAATCTATTTGTTGTAGTTGGTAGCAATAATAAACTATTGCATTTGCTTTTACACATGTAACTCAGTCAAAGTTATTCAATTGTTATTTCTAGAGATGCACCCATACAAAATTTCTCAGCCGATACCGATAACCGATTATTCAGAGTGATATCGGCCGATACCGATAGTTCTGGCTTTTATGCCTTCTTTTAAATTAACAATAATTAATTCCACAATTCTGAAGGAAATGAAAATAAAAACTTTATTCTCTCAATTTCAACAAGTTGTTTCACTGTAACTGGTCTCATAAACAGAAAACACATTACTCTAATTAACATTAACACGAACTAAATTCTGAAGATTAAAGTAAAATTTCTTAATTTATTGAATGTTATTAATTCATATTAACATTGACTGAATTCTAAAAATCTTCCTATTAGTCTCACATTCACTCACTACAAACAAAAGCATCTCTACTTCATCACTGAACATCAAACTACTAATATATAATATCAACTTTTTTATATATTAACATTAACTGGATATGAAATGTACTACTGTACAAATATATTTTTCTGTGCAATATATATACTTTCTCCCTCATTATTAGCGCAGGGAAAAATTAGACTCATTGCTTCACTGCTGCTCATTTCCGGTGGAAAATTTTTGCGGTGCATAGTTTACAGAGATTACAAACTGCAGTTTTGTCGCCATTTTGTCCACACAAGAGACATCATCTATACACACAACACGAAATCGATGCGTTTTCCCACCCTCTTTTGATTAACAAGATATAATAGGCCCTGATCATCGGATGTTTTTAAACTATTGTCCGATAGCGGGAAAAATAGCATTTATCGGCCGATACATCGGTGCATCTCTATTTAATTCTCTTTTTTAACTTAAAAAAAAAATTACAAACTGAGTTTTTAAAAATTTGTTTGTTGTAGTTGGTAGCAATAATATATTATCTTATCGCATTTGGTTTTCCAATAAACAAATTTGCACGTGTACCTCCTATGAGCAATAAGTTATTGAATTTTAATAATTTTTCTTTATTATTAGATCTTTTTTTAAACAAAACTTAAAAAAAAAAAACCTTGATTAAAATAGAGTTGTCTTTGATAAGAAGAATGGAGCATAATATAGTGTGAATCAGTTTATCTGCAATAAAAATGTATAACATTAATAGTCATTAATAGAATATATGCTATAAAACAATAAACAAATACTGTGTCTATACTGTATCTTAACACTTCAATACGTTAGATATCCTGTGAAGTAGACGACTATAATCTTGGTAGAATTTTACACAGTTGCCCAGGTCATGCACTTTTTAGACGGCCCCTTAATGACCATTATTATAAAACGCGGATGACCTGCGTTTCTCAAGATTATCTTCAGCTCGCATTAACGGGAAATTTTTTTTCAATATGTTCAACTGTACTTGGCTCTCTGCCCACTCCGGAGTAAGCAAATGTACATTCGAGAGAAGCTTTAGTATGCAGTGAACGTCCATATAAAACCAACTTGCCCGCGGTCTTATCACAGTGATCTCGCGGAAGCACGAGCCCACCACAATGAGTTATTTTAGGTGTCTGTAGATGATTTATTACAATAATCCAGTAGATTTTAATTGTGGGCTCACAGATGTTTTTCTACTGGAGGCGGTGTTTACACGTCGCGCGCGCTTTGTAGCTCCGGTGTCCATGTGGTCCAGCGCCAGATTAGCATGAAAAACGGATTTCCGTGTGTTGTTTAAATGTAAGCAATGAAGTATACATGTGTACCTAAAATTCATAGAAAGAAAATGCATTTCTTTTCTTTTTCCGCACCTTTCTGCCTTGTCCCCTTTCCTCTCCATGACGGTCTTTCTGCGCATTGCCCAGTCTTCAACTAAGTCAGCTATAATCGGTTTTATTCAGATGTACTCTAAACCTTTGTGCACTATTGATGAATATTACATTAAGCATATGTATTTTGTATTTTAATGTCTGTCTCCTGATGGCATTATTTTCTGAGTGTGGGGAATTAAACATGGCTAGCATCCATAAGCATAATTTTCAAGAAGATCCCATGTCGGATTTGTGCATATAAATCTTGATACTGTTTGGGGATATATAAGGTTTATTAAGTTTCACAGGAATTTGATAAATGCAAATGCAGTATGGTATTCAAACGTTAACTCTATCTGTATCTATCATCCCTCTAACTGTATTTACCATCCCTCCCTGCCTCCCTCTCTCTAACTGGACGTATAGTCCATCCATTTATTTATTTATTTATTTATTTATTTATTTATTTATTTATTTATTCATTCATTCATTCATTTATAATATGTAATATATTGTCCTGTTTGTTCTTTTCAATATTTCTAGCCACTCTTTGGACCCTCAGATGGATCAGGATCTGAACCTGAAGCATTCAACATTTTCTAGTTCAGAAGTTTAGCAGTTTAGTTAGTTTAGCTCACTTGGTGCATTGCTGTTTGGCCGTGTTGGCCTGTTCATGAGGTCTTGAAATATTGTCTGTTACGTTTGGTTTCATGATGACCATGTTGATCAACTTGTGTTGTTAAAAAAAGCTCATGCAGTTTGTATTATTCCTGTATTGTTTGAAGGGCCACGTTGGCCAATATGTGAAGTTGTGAAGTGAATAAAATATTTTCATGTACAAAATTAACTTTGCATTGTTTTTAGAGCCATGTTATCACATAGTGTCCATTAATGTATATGTGAAATTATATTTAAAAATTAATTTGACCAGTTTTTCAAGATATCAATACATTGCAAATGCATTTATTATATAAATATAATATAAATATAGAGTATGATATATTTCTATGATATATAATATACATAATTGTTTATATATATATATATATATATATATATATATATATATATATATATATATATATATATACACACACACACACACACAGCATTTTCCTGTATTCCCTAATTACAGTAAGGTCACTGTAAAAATTACACCTGGTAACTGCTTGGAAGCCCTGCTGCCAGTATTTTACAGTAAATTTGTACCGTTTTTTTTTTTTTTTTTTTTAACAGTGTTCTTCATAGCACTGATAGAAAGAATGAATAGAATAGATAGTATGTAAAATGTCCTATTTATTTTTTATTTACTGTTTTTGGGGGAGGATTCTTCCAATACTGTGCCTTAATGCAAGGTATTAAATGAGCGATTTGGGGTCACTTTGCATTGAAAAATAAAGTTTAAGTTTGTTATTGCATGGATTCTACGTGGAGAAATGTCTTTGTCCATCTATTATGGCAGTACTTCTCAAGCACTGCACATTTTGTGTGTCTTCCTCATCGAACCCCCAGCCCAAGAACTTTGACAGTTCGAACACTGGAATAACTGCTTAAGAAAGCAGGTCACGGATTTGATTATTCCCGAGTTTGCCATCAATAATTTCAATGGCATAAACGCATAAAATGTATTCATTTGTTAATCAGCTACTACCTTAAATATAAAACGCATTTATTATAAAAAGTTACATTCTGTAAAAAAGTTTCAGTGCGCTCATGTCTCGGTACTGCCTCACGGTTTTATCTCTCAATGTGCGGTGTATCTCGCGTTTCTCTCAACTTTTTGCATTGTTTAAAGTGCAATAAGCGTAGTGCTTCTGAAAATGCTCCCAAGAGGCAAAAGAAACTGAAGACCTCACAAGTAAACGTGGAGTTATATGCTACAGCGAGGTCAGTTGCTGCGGTTGCAATAGTGTCTCTTTGTTGTAATGCTTTTATTTTTCCTTTTTTTGTGTGTGTGTTGCCTAACGATATTCGCGGGTTTTAATGGAGGCTGTATAAATAATAGATTGCAAACATATTAAGGAAAAGCTATCGCCAATTATCTCGTGTTGTGCTGCTTCAGTCGTTCATTAAAAAATATATATATATTAAAACGTTTTTCAAAAAATGTATTGTGATTCTAAAAAACTAATTATTATTTTTTTTAAGTATTAATCTAAAAATTCTGCGTCGAAATGAACATGGTCAATTTTTATTTATTTATTTATTTATTTATTTGCCCCAGCGTGCATTTTCCTACAACAGTAGCTATATTTATTAAACAATTTATATTAATTATCCCCACAACCTAATAACTGATTAAAGTAACAGGAAGGAAACTTTGAGAGGTCTAAAAAAAAAATACTATTAAATGTTAACTACGATAAACCTCTTAAATAAATTTTTTAAATGTTTTATAAATCTTACACCTAGAAAGAAGCTGGCTTAAAGAAACGTGCAGTTAATTCTACACGTGTAATTAATTCAGTAGTTTTTGAGGGTTTTTTGGCGTCGCGCAGAAATCAGAGCTACAAAATGTCGCTATTTTAAATAAACAAATAACTTAATTTAATAATCCAGACATCAATCTCTTCTTACCTTCATATTTATGACCGTTTAATTCCGATTTTTATTCCCCAGCATTGCTCGGCTGTTATGGGATAATTAGTGAGAGTGAAGCGCTCTACTTCTATCAGGGTTGCCAGATAGCAGATAGATGCGTAACTACACCCTGTGTAGGGATAGGTCACAAATGTAATGGTCCTTTTTAGTTCTCTGTGTAGTGAAAGGCCCATGTGTGTGTGTATGTATATATATATATATATATATATATATATATATATATATATATATATATATATATATTACACAACGCAAGACATTTATATTTAGGACCAATATGATATGAGCAGAGCATAATAACTTTTGTCTCCCCTTGGCTAAAGCGACACCAAACTAACCTAGTCTCAAGTTAGATAGCCAGAAAGTGTGACATTTAATCGGTCTGTTAGTCCTGCAAACACTGATCACACCCGAGGTAAGTTTAATGATGAACCCAACTTTTTGTCCAAGTTTAACATTTTTAAGCAATTAGTCCTCATATGCAAGAAAAAAAAAACAAGCATGGAAACAGTATATTTAGAAGTTCATTAAAAAAAAATAAAAATAATAATAATAATGGAGAAGAATCTGGGCTCAGCCCCGGATGATTAACAGTTTATTAACGCCCTGGTTGCCAGACATGTGTGAAGAAACCAGCCTCGGTTTGTGTGTTAGTGTCCCTATTATGCTTATTCAGATATTACCTTTCATGTAGTGTGTTATATAGCTGTTTGTGAATGTTAAAAATCTGCAAAGTTTAAAAAATCAAGGTTGAGAACCTTGTAAATGTGTGTGATGAGGACCAGTTCCACAAATATCCTGTATCGTGACTCCCTTAAAAAGAGCCCATGAAGCCGACGTTCCCCATTTTGAATGTGCTGGGGATATAAGACCCTTACTGGAATATGCCAAGGATAGCTTCCACTATCCAGTGCAATAAGCGTTGTTTGGTGGATCACATAACGGGCATCGTATTCAGGGATTGCCAGTGGGATTTGGCACATAAAATCAGTTTGCGTGCCAACATGTGTAAGAGGAGTGATCAAAGACCACCCTGCCCTCGGGGATGCCCCCCCCCAACTGATCAGTGACTCATCTGTCGTAATGACTTTTCTGGCCTGAACAACGTCCATGGGTACCCCTTGAGTTAAAAAGAATGGGAGTCTCTACTGGTGCAGTGCCAGCACCACCTCTGACGTCTCTTACTCTCCTCCGAGAGGAGAGTGCCATAACGGGTGTAGTCTCAGAGAGACTACCCAGGGTTGGAACTCTCTCTCATGAATAATCAACCTAGGGGAATGATTATCAGCACTGAAGCTATGAGCCCTAATTGTCAGAGGCGCTGTTCTCTAAGTGGAGATAAAGCAGCTTCTGTGCATTTGAAGTACACTCTTGGGCTAAGAGACAAGCTGAAAGGAAGATCTAAATATTCGTGTGTCACCCCATGAAACGCAAACCTCAAGAATTTCCCATGGGGTGGATAAATTCCTATATATGGAAATAAGCATCCTTCAGGTCGATGGACATGAACCAATCGCCTGGGCGTACAAGTTTCAGGAATGTTGAATGAGTGAGCATTATGAACCTATATTTCCTTAGGTATTTGTTCAGTGCATGTAAGCCTAATATGGGGCATAGAGCCTGTGTCCCTTTCTTTGGAACAAGGAAGCATCTAGAGTTAAAACCACTCTGACTTTGGGTGGAACCACACTTATGGCTTTCCTGTTCAGCAAAGAGGAAATATACTTTTGGAAAACATACACTGATTCCCTCCATAACTGAGAGTGGACTATCTGGACTCTCTATGTAGACTCTCTGAATTGTGGGAATGCATGAAATTTTCCTCTTCTTCAGCCTGAACTGGCCCTGCTAGATCATAAATGTCAAAGCTTATGTACTTTATTAACCGATCTGACTTATAATTTAGAGAAATAACATAGCAGAACTCATGTGGACTGGATTCAGAAGAAGCAGGTTTATTCAGCAGTCAGCAAGACAACAAAAAGTGACACATGCAACAAGAAACAATCGTTTACAATGTATCTTATATACAATTAAACCATCCATGTACCTTTAGGGAGTGCCCTTATCTTAGTTCGTACTTTTTCTCTTATGTCTTTTCTGACTGGCCCTTGAGTTTTTTCTAGTGAAAACTTTTGCCTGCATCTGCTCTTCTCCTTTTGCTGAGTCACGAGTGCGAGTGCATGCGGTCCTTATCTATTCCTAGGCAATGGCCTCTATCTATTTTTTCTCTACTGTGTTCTGGGCGGGTGCTTTATATGTTTAATTTTTAACGTCTTTTAATGTTATCCTTGCATCTAAATGTATGATCCAAAACCATCTACCCTGGTTCTTCTAGGCAGAACCCTGGACCTCCCATTAAGAAGGAAAAGATAAATACTTTTTCCCAAACATACTTTACTGTGCCTTTCATAAAGAAAAGTTACGCATATATCATATGGTACACAGCCTCCCAGTAGCCCCTGGACAGTGAACTATACAATTATGTACCTCCCAAGATCTTATGTAAAACCCATGATTGTTAAAAAGTAATTCCATCCATCCATGTATCCATCTTCTACTGCTTATCCTTTTCAGGGTCTACGGGGAACCTGGAACCTATTGTTGTGGATAAAAAAATGTCATAAAATAAACATAAGGGAGACCTAGCATACAGCAAAAGGGAGAAGAAGAAAAAACGGGCACCTAGACACATAGAAGCGGGATTAGGCGGACATTGACGGATTGGAATTACACTTTAAAGATCTTTAAGAGCAGTAGTAGTCAAAAAAAGCCAAAAAGAGGTATACGAGCTGAGCTGAGGAGTGCTAATACACACACACACACACGCTCGTACAGTCAAGGGCGGGCAAGTAGACACAACATACACACACACTCTCTCTTTCTCATACACACACATGAATAACTTTAATAATATCTTATAGTAATAGAGAAACTCTATTAAAAAAAACAGAATAGTAGGATATGCAGGACAGTAGAACTGTAATGATATTAAGAAGTTGGAAGTACAGTAAACCGCTTTTCAAGTAGTATAAATATATATAAAATAAGAAATATAGTGCAAATATGAAAATAAATTATAAACGAGAAATACAGGAAAAATAGAAAAATATAACTTACTCATGATTCAGATGGTGAAGATTCTGGTCTCGCAAGGAAAGCCTTAATTTTTAGAGAACCATGAAGAGAGCCAGTTATAAGGGTGGCTGGGTCAAACTGCCCCCCCCCTCGAGATAACGATAAGACCAAGGTCCCCCCCGGTTGTTCAATCATCTTGTCTACGTCATTTTATTTCCCTAGGTAATTGAAAATCCTGGTTTCTGACCACCTAAGGTAAATGAGAATCCTGGTTTCTGATTCTCTGTGTAATTCAAAACTCTGGGTTTTTATCTTCTGGGTTATTGGAAATGCCTGGGTTCTGATTCTATGTGTAAGTGAAATAGGCCTTTTCTGGAAACATATGGGGTATCTAGTGTGTAAATACAGTATAAATACTGGAGCTTAAGCTCAGGGTATTGGGATCACTTTTGAGAATTCTCATCGGTGTGGATCTCCTGTGGTGGAATGGAACAATAAAGCTGGACCCTTGCTTCTTCTCACTCACGGCTGGTGTATTTTTTCTATCTCCAACTGGGCTCAGAGGTAGATGTGAGTATTGGCTTCTAAGTTGAGTTTTAAATGTTTTTGGGTAATAGGCTAAATTTGAGCCAACATTTGGCACCCCAGATGGGACTGGGCTAAGATCTACATGTCTGGAATCTCTCCCGTGGGACTTCGCTCTCTAAGCAACAGACAGGCCGTATAGGAAAAGGCATTGCAGACGCCTGTTATTTCAAAGCTCTGTTTTAGTGGTCTGTTGCTACGACTGAGAAGCCCCGGGGTGGGAAGAAAGACTAAGTGGGTCTCCAAAAGAACCTTGAGTGAGTGAGAAGAGGTAAGACAAGTGTAGATTGTAGAAGATTGTACTTATTGTAATTGTATAAGGTTCATAAGACTGTGTAAGGATATGGTATATGTGTTGTGTGAGTGAAAGTCCTGCAATACCGCTGGAGGAAGGGAAAAAAGGTAGAAAAAAGAGAAGAGAAATAGAGAAATACTCCAGGGCGGGGATAGAAAGCAGGTGGAAAATGAGGCCTCAGACCCCAGATACCGGCTACTAGACTAGACTAGCAGTCTAGTGGCGGCTGCATTGGTGGGGACCCCTAATACCGCTGGAAAAGGATTAGATAAAAGATACATAGATTAGATTCCAGGGCTGGATAGAGAGGGGAATAAATCCTGGGCCCAGGTCCGGGTCGTGCAATACAGCATGCCCGGTGTATGAATGGAATATGTACTAACAAATGTGTGTGCTTAAAATATATGTGCTTATAATATGTATAATATGAGTGTGGTGTGAGAGCGTGTAAGTTTTGGAGACAGGGAAAATGTATTTATTAGTGCTCTGAACATGAGCTCCATACCTAAAGTATTGGATAAGTTGGATAAGATTTAGAGAAAAGAATTTTTTTTTTGGAGAAAGTTGGATTTAATTTGTATGACTGTAAGCTTCATGCATACGGAGCTGGTAAAACTTCATGTAGTAACATAAATAAGTGTAATAATGTGGAATACAATGTGTGTATGGGAGCTTGCCGGCGTTGTTGATAGAAAGGAGGGGTGTATGTGTGTGTTCCTGTCTGTTCTTATCTGTGCGTTTGTGTGGAAGGGGAAAAAAAAAATAAGGGAGAAGAAGGTAAGACCATTCGGTGTGTGTGTGCTTTTCAGAGTGATTTTGGTAAGGCAGAGCATTGTGAGATATCTTGCGGTCTTCGAATGTTTTGAATCCGTTGAATCCGGTACATACTTTTGGTAAGTCGGCGATACTGTGTGTGTTATAATTGATTTGGTATCAATAACTGCTGTATAAGTGTGTTAAAAATTTTGGGGAGCATGCACGCCAATGGCACATATTTTAGACATCTGTTCGACTGCCCATTGTGTAAATAAGAATTACTAGACCTGTAATATATAACAACATTATATATAAAAACATATTCCCAGATTGTGTGATCCAGGGAAAAAGGAAGACTGAAGGCGGAAAAAAAGTGTGCATTTTCAGGCCCCAGAAGCCACTGTTAAGAAATGAGTGAGTCCGACGCTCGAAATGTGGAGGAGAAAGTCCATTTGGACCTTTCATTTATATTCCATTTATATTTATATTTCATTTCATTTATATTTGTAGTATTTTGGTAACTATTGTTATACAACTTGAAGTTAGTAAATTATATAAAAAAAAATTGCGTTCACAATTATGGTAAATAAGTACATAAGACTTAAATTCCTTTTAAATAATGTGGAAAAACTAGTTGGAACAACATTATTTCTCTGAGTAATCAAGTTAAAAACTTGTGTTTATTATACAGATTATTAAATGAGTTTTAATGGAAGACATTTGACTGTAGAGGAAAAGGTGATTTCTCCAACTCAATGTGCTTCATTGGTTGAAATGAACTTAAAGTTGTCATAACTCAAAAATGATGGGTGTTTTGCAAAACTGTCTGTGTGGTTCGCCTAAAAGAGTTTTATGTGTGTTTGTTGTTTGTTTAGTATTATGGTGTTACTGTGCGTGTTCCAAGTTAGGAGGGAGGGTCTCCTTTCGGCCCGGCTCCTCAGTCTCCTGGCATGACACCAGACTGGATTGAGACCGTGTTGCGCAGATTGTACACAGTTCCATGTTTAGATGGGATACGCGGCTGGTCAGAATCATGCGCGCCGGAGCTCCAAATCATTCTTTTCATTTTAATTTGAATTCCGTGTGTTTCCCTGTTTGGAAACTGAATGAAAGTGTTTTGAGTTCCATGGTGACGGTTATCTAAACCAGAGATATTCGTGCGAGAGATTTCTGTTTCTTCCCCTTTTTCCAATCCTTTAGTTATCTCACGCCCTATATTAAAGTCAAAGTGATTCAATATATATATATACGTAAATATATTCCTGTAAAAATTAAAATCAACCAGCATGTCTCGATGGTATCAGTCCGGAGAGAACTTTAATAATAGTTTATGTGGTGTGCATTGTGCCACATAGTTTCTTCTGCACAGACATCTTTGCCTGACTAATGATAAAATTGATCAGCTGACATGTGAACCTGTTCGTTTTGAGTGATATTAATAAAAAACCCTGAAAAGTAAAACCGACCCGAGGTAACAGTCTCTGGCTGATCACAATGTGGTCCGTATCAGGCTAGGTCACATCCTCCCTGTTGAGATAATGTTGAGCCTAAACATTTGGTTTTAGAGAGCAGTCTACCTTCATGAACTGACTCGCTAACAAGAGCTGGAGTAACCATAACTAATTTGTGTATCGGTGATTGTTATACGGGTACGTGTCTATACAATATCTTAAGCAGTGTAAATGCGAATTCTTCTGGCGTGTGGTATTCATGTTGTATAATGCTGAATAATTTCTGCATGTTTTCTCTTTAAATGCTGGATATGTCCAATGATAAGTAATTAGTAAGATCAGATGGCAGTAGCAGTCTGCACATTTTAAACTCTCTGTAAAGTGTTGTACGCCTGTTACAGATGTGATATCTGAGTCCGTAGCATTAGAAAAAGGTGATGATTACTTAATGTGGAATTCGGGTTTTGCAGGGAGTACGAGTATCTGGATTAGACAGCCTTGCATAATGGTTCCTTTTGCCGACATGTTGTGCTGATATGAGTTTGGGAGGTAGTTTAATTACGGTCCCTTTACAATAGTGTAGTTTGAAGTGTTTTTTTTCCTGAACCGTAGATTGGTGAATAGAGTAGAGTAGTTATGCAAATATATATGTGTGGGTGTGTATATGTATGTGTATGTGTATGTGTGTGTGTGTGTGTGTATATATATACATATGTGCTATACGGTGTGCTATGGATATGTCATATAAAGTATACGAGTTACAATATTTAAATAATACAAAGCAGTGGTCACAAACTCGAGAAAGGGAGGATATACTACACAACCTGTGAAGTGAATTGAATTGATAATACGTTATACAGCAGCTGAGAACTGATAAAAACTGAGAGCTGAGAACTGGATGCAGGTGTGTGTGATCTGGGAATTGCAGTCCATGGCAGCCAGCCATGTTTGTGGACCGCAGTGAAGGATGGGAAATGTGGTTTGTGATATGAGTAGATTTAACACTACCTTAATATGGTCAAATACAGTTTAAATGAAATGGATAAAATTATAGGACGAATCTTATGCTTCTTACAATTGGGCGTTCAGCCAAGGTAACAACTTGGTGGTAAATTGAAACAAAGCTCACAGATGATAAATTTTAAATTTAGACTAAGTTAAATACATATTCACATTCCTCCAAAGTGAGCAACATTTAATTGTCATGAATGACAGTATTTAATCTCTGCAGCAATATTTCCTGATTCACTGTGTTGGGAGCCTCTTCTAAATCAACAGACAGGGAAGTGCAGAGGGTACCGTGACATTGTTTTAAGACTTTCAAAACAATAGTTGTGGTGATATGTTTGTATGACCTTAGACTTCTTGCAGACTGATAACATGTGAACGGTTCACTGAAAAAGCTTTCTACAAGGGACATAGGCGAGGAGGCCTTGTTATTGGATTGTAATGATCTAATATAGTTGGATGTCCCTGATTTAATGTAATAAATAAATAAGAAAACTGATTTCCAAATTTCTGGTATAACCTCATTGTCTAATGAAAGATTAACATGATAAATTAAAAGAGATGAAATAATATCAACTGCTAAGTTTAGAAATACAGACTCCACACAATCAGGGCCTTGTGATGTGGTTATATCGAACTTGAGTGATCTGTAAACATCAGTAGTCTTAACACGTTAAGAACTGAACTCCTCATTTTGAATTGGTTTTAATAGCTTCCTGCTTTGTTAAAATCAGGGTATAGTAAATCACGATAAATATTCACTGTTTTAAGGCCTAGATCTGATGCATAAATTGAACATTTAATGATGGGTTTTGCAGTTGTGTGTTCCCAGTTGTCTGTCTCCAGTTTCCAGTACTATTGTCCTGTAAACAATATCTTCGATCCTCAGAAAAAGGATGAAAGGACATGCCCACTTAGTCTAGCATTATTACAGCAAGCTGTGATAACAAAAGCGATAAGTTTTGCGATACAACCAACCCACCCAGTAACCATTATTTATAGTATGATGGATATAGAATACATATATATAGATATATATGTATATATATATATATATATATATATATATATATATATATATATATATATATATATATATATATAAGATGTCCCAACTATAACCTATAACTGTAATTCCATTCCACATGATATTATTACTGATCAGCGCTTTTTTCCAAGTGACTGCATGTGAGAGCTCAAGGCCGTTACTCCCCGTAACAATTCCTAGATCAGTAGTACACCTGGAAGAGTCTCCTTCGGGGGCTGTGGGCTCCCCTGTGGTGTACTCCTCTGTGGTCATAGACTCCCTTGCACGCTCCCAAGGCCGTCAGGACATGATTGGGGTCATCCTCCGCCCCATAAAAGCACAACAAATGTTCCTGGACGTTATCAAGTATGGTCTGCAGTGGATCACTGATTGCTCACTAAAGGACAACATCCTGAGAACCGGGTGTTCTTTGGACAAGCCTGACATTGAATGGACCTATGCTTTGCACCTGTACTATGGCTGACAAACTACAACAAAGACTGTGTCTTACATGTGACTGAAAAGGGGGGGTACTGCTGGGGGGGGGGTCCCGGCTCAGGAGAATGGAGCGCTTACAGGGCTGTAGTTTATGTATTGAAAACATTGGATTTGGTGGCACAAGGATTGCCAGGCTGGAGATGCTCTCTTAGTGCGGATCATTGGGAAAATTGCTCTCTCACACATCGATCTTACATTCATCACACTAGGTCATTTCTATTTTGAAAGAACAGGATATGGGGATATGGGGTTAATCTATGTACCACCCGAACTAAAATTCTTAAACCTGTTAGTGTGCCTAACACAACAACTGTAGTGTGGTAATGGTGTAATTAATTCTGTGGAGCCAGTCACTGAGAACACTCACGATTGCCCAGCCGAAATTCGTATTACCTTGAGCTTAAAAGTTTCGGATCGGAAATTTCAGAAACATTATGAACACCCTGTTCTGCCCAATTGGCTGAATTAAAAGCTATCACTACAGAGTGCAACCTGGTTAAGGGTAGAATTGTTAAAATATATAAATATACAGATAAATACTGACGTTTAGGCCCATGGATTGTGTCGTTTGTGTGGAGTTGTTTGAATGCAATGAGGTTCTAGGAAAAAATTGGAACGCCACTTATCGAACAAATAGTTTAATTGAATTCTAATTCTGACTGCACTTCTCGCTGTATGTATTACAGATGCCCATGATCTTAGCCAGTGTGCGAGGGGGAAGGTAGAGGAATGGTCTCTGTACTTGCAGGCAACGGTGGAGGATAATCTAAGTGTGATATTTGTGCTCGAAAATTTCTTCCTTGACCAGGGATAGATCCCAGATCTGACATACCATCTCAAGTTGACGTAATTTGTGCTGATACTAAACGTAGTTCATAGATGCTCTACCTCTTGCACTAATGACCTATCACATGCAGACTAACAGCAATATGTATCTAACACCGCATGAAATGCTTACGGGTCGACCCATGTCTGTGTCTGTTCCTTATGATGGACTGCCGCTGGAGTAATTGCAGATGAATCAAAAACATATATAAGACCACTAACTATTATGTATGGAGCTATATATTCACAGGAACAGAGCTGAGTGCAGTGTTATGTGTGAGGCGTCACCGCCTCAATGGGGGGAGGGGTTCACCCGGAGGTGGGAGTCCCGGAGGGGTTCACCCGGAGGTGGGAGTCCCGGAGGGGTTCACCCGGAGGTGGGAGTCCCGGAGGGGTTCACCCGGAGGTGGGAGACCCGGAGCCGCGAGAGAATGCTGACTATGAGAATGCTGACTACAGGGCAGCAGCAGCGAGAACATGCAACCCCTGGAGGATCCTCAATCCTCCAATGACGAGATGGTGGTCCGGTGGGTCCGGTCCGGTACGAAGCTGCTGGGTACGAAACTTCAATGGGGGGTCTGCTCAGTCAGTGGCAGACAGGATGAGAAGATGTGAAGATCCATACCCTGGGTGTACGTGCTAGCCTAACCTCTCCCCAAAGGGTGGCTCTCTACAGTATGTAAAGTGCTTGAGCTGAAGACAACCAGCATACAGAGAGATACTGCATACAACAGACTGTCAAGTATTGTTATAAAATGTTTGTGATATGACGCAATCAGGCACAGAAAAGTATAATGGTGCTGCCGAGCACATAGTGCTGGCAGGGTGGGAATTTTTCCTCATAAGAGGTTTTTTCGCCCACCCCTGACTGCGAAAGACTGGGGTTTGGTTTTTGAGGGGAAGCAAGAATCTGCAGGTCCCGACAAATACAAAACTGTGGGCTGACAGGCCTAGTTGAGAAAGATAGGGACGTGTAGATCCAGTCAAGTAGTTAGTTATTGTAGTGGCCACTCATACATACGGCAGTAGTAGTAGTAATGAATGATTAGGGGAACTCAGTTAATCACACTTATAATCGATGTAGGCAAACAAAGTATAATCAAGGTAGTTAGATTCGAAATGAGATATATATACATAGTTAAAAGGAGAAGTAGGTTAAGGGTTAAGAGTTATGGCTAGGTACATCTACACATGTCCGGCAAGTGGATGTAGGGGGGTCCTAAGGCCCATTCTCCAGCTGCCAATCTACTATGAGACCCCGGGGCGCACAACACTAGCCCGTCTCCCACCAGGTCTACAAAACCTCCTCAGCTCCTATTCGGATCAGTGTTGCGTAGAAGTGGTTAATTTAAGGGACCCATTTGAGAACGGGGACGGGCGCAGGGATTATGGCTTCGTTAGAGTAATCCTCCGACAGCTATCGGGGGACGGCCATGGGGTGCAGCAGAATCAGTTCCTCCACGCTTAATTAAGGTAGTGTATGAGGCTTCATAGCCTCAGAGGGGGAAATGTTGTGGATAAAAAATGTCATAAAATAAACATAAGGGAGACCTAGCATCCAGCAAAAGGGAGAAGAAGAAAAAACGGGCACCTAGACACATAGAAGCGGGATTAGGCGGACATTGACGGATTGGAATTACACTTTAAAGATCTTTAAGAGCAGTAGTAGTCAAAAAAAGCCAAAAAGAGGTATACGAGCTGAGCTGAGGAGTGCTAATACACACACACACACACGCTCGTACAGTCAAGGGCGGGCAAGTAGACACAACATAGACACACACTCTCTTCCTCATACACACACATGAATAACTTTAATAAAATCTTATAGTAATAGAGAAACTCTATAAAAAAAACAGAATAGTAGGATATGCAGGACAGTAGAACTGTAATGATATTAAGAAGTTTCCCTGCCATGGTTCTCTGACATGAGTATATAATAACCTGATTGGGTGTTGAATGTGTTTAACAACTTTGTTAGAAACACATGTTAAGAACTTTTTCTTTTCCCTTTAGGATTAAAATTTTTACTTAAGAAATTCTAGCTCTAGGGCCGGCTGTGGTTCAGGTAGTAGAGTGGGTTGTCCGCTAATCGCAGGGTTGGCGTTTGATCCCCGGCCCACATGAATCCACATGCTGAAGTGTCCTTGGGCAAGACACTGAACTCCAAGTTGCTCCTGATGGCAGACAAGCACCGTCCATGGTAGCTCTGCTGCCATTAGTGTAGGAGTGTGTGTGAATGTGTGAATGAGAAACAGTGTAAAGCGCTTTGTAGAACTGTTAATGTAAAAAAGGCGCTATATAAATGCAAACCATTTACCATTTAGTTCTCACTGAATCTTAATATTACAATATAGAAATTATGACCGTTAATTTAATACATTTTACTCTACCACAAAGGTTTTTTTTTTCAGTGTAGCAATGACCCCATTTCTTTGTAACCTAGAAGCCTCTTCAGTTATTACAGTTATTGCAAGTGAATTCACCTTGCCAAAATCACTGCCTAACTTCATTAGTGAGAATAGTTGCATATCTTTTAAACCCATATATTTTAGTACATTTGGAGCCTCAGAGCTGTAGGAAATGAGACAGCATTAAGACATTAGACAGGTTTTCACAGACCACTGTAGACATTGATGTGTAAAATCCTTTACATTCAAAGGCCTTTGTGATTGACTAGCTTAGGGAGGCACATAACAGCATGCACAACTGTGATTTCACTTGGCTTTTTATAATCAGTCAATTTGTTCTTTAAACTCAACTAACCCCATAGAAATGTGTACAAACCTTTCTAATAGATTTCGTTTCGTGACTGTGGACACCATTAAACCATGGGAGTTGTACGTAATTGTACATGGTTCTAATTTTTTGCTAAATAGCATACTTTTCTTTTAATCATGACTGAAAACAGCAGTGCAGTGCAGCAGTGCTGACACAGTTATAGTGCCTTGCAAAAGTATTCATCTGCTTGGCATTTTTCCTATTTTGTTGCCTTATAAACCTGAATTAAAATGGATTTTGGGGGTTTGCGTCATTTGATTTACACAACATGCCTACTACTTTTGAAGATGCAAAATATTTTTTATTGTGAAATAAATAAGACAAAAACCAGAAAACTTGAGCATGCATAACTATTCAACCCCCCACCCCCCAAAAAAGGGGGAAAAAAAGTCAATACTTTGTAGAGCCACCTTTTGCAGCAATTACAGCTGCAAGTCTCTTGGGGTACATCTCTATAAGTTTGGCACATCTAACCACTGGGATTTTTGCTCATTCTTCAAGGCAAAACTGCTCTAGCTCCTTCAGGTTGACCGCAATCTTTGTCATACCACAGGCTCTCAATTGGATTGAGGTCTGGGCTTTGACTAGGCCATTCCAAGACATTTAAATGTTTCCCCTTAAAACACTCATTGTCCTGCGTGAAGGAGAACCTTCGTCCCAGTCTCAAGTCTCTGGAAGACTGAAACAGATTTCCCTCAAGAATTTCCCTTTATTTAGTGCTATCCATCTTTCCTTCAATTCAGGCCAGTTTCCCAGTCCCTGCTGATGAAAAACATCCCCACAGCATGATGCTTCCACCACTATGCTTCACTGTGGGGATGGTGTTCTCTTGGTGATGGGTTTTTGCCAGACATAGAGTTTTCCTTGATGGCCAAAAAGCAAAGTTTTAGTCTTATCTAACCAGAGTACCTTCTTCCATATGTTTGGGGAGTCTCTCACATGCCTTTGCGAACATTTTTTCCTTTTTTCTGGCCAGTCTTAAAAAAGTCCAGCTCTGTGGAGTGTATAGCTTAAAGTGGTCCTATGGACAGATACTCCAATCTTTGCTGTAGAGCTTTGCAGCTCCTCCAGGGTTATCTTTGGTCACATTGTTGCCTCTCTGATTAATGCCGTCCTTGCCTGGCCCGTGAGTTTTGGTGGGCGATGCTCTCTTGACAGGTTTGTTGTGGTGCCATATTCTTTCCATTTTTTAAAATAATGCATTTAATGGTGCTCCATGGAATGTGCAAAGTTTTGGATATTTTTTATAACCCAACCCTGATCTGTACTCCTCCACAACAACTCCACAACAGGTCCCTGACTTGTTTGGAGACCTCCCTGGTTTGTCATGGTGCCTCTTGCTCAGAGATGTTGCAGACTCTCTGGCCTTTCAGAACAGGTGTGTGTGTTTGTGTGTGTGTGTATTTATATATGGGTGCACGGTGGCTTAGTGGTTAGCATGTTCGCGGCACATCTCCAGGGTCTGGGGATGATTCCTGCCGGGGCCATGTGTGTGCAGAGTTTGCATGTTCTCCCCGTGCTGTGAGGGTTCCTCCCCCAGTCCAAACACTTGCATCGTAGGCTGATTGGCATGTCTAAAATGTCCGTAGTGTATGAATGGGTGAGTGTGTGTGTGTATATTTATATATATATAATAATATACAGAGTACACCCCTCACATTTGATTATATCTTTTCATGTGACAACACTGAAGAAATTACACTTTGCTACAATGTAAAGTAGTGAGTGTACAGCTTGTGTAACAGTGTAAATTTGCCATCCCCTCAAAATAACTCAACACACAGCCATTAATGTCTAAATCGCTGGCAACAAAAGTGAGTACACCCCTAAGTGAAAATGTACAAATTGGGCCCAAAGTGTCAATATTTTGTGTGGCCACCATTATTTTCCAGCACTGCCTTAAGCCTCTTGGGCATGGAGTTCACTAGAGCTTCACAGGTTGAGACTGGAGTCCTCTTCCACTAATCCATGACGACATCAAGGAGCTGGTGGATGTTGGAGACCTTGTGCTCCTCCACTTTCCATTTGAGGATGCTCCACAGATGCTCAATAGGGTTTAGTCCATCATCTTCACCCTCAGCTTCTTTAGCAAGGCAGTGGTCGTCTTGGAGGTGTCTTTGGGGTCGTTATCATGCAGGAATACTGCCCTGCAGCCCAGTCTCCGAAGGGAGGGGATCATGCTCTGCTTCAGTATGTCACAGTACATGTTGGCATTCATGGTTCCCTCAATGAACTGTAGCTCCCCAGTGCCGGCAGCACTCATGCAGCCCCAGACCATGACACTCCCACCACCATGCTTGATTTTAGGCAAGACACACCTGTCTTTGTACTCCTCACCTGGTTGCCGCCACACCCGCTTGACACCATCTGAACCAAATAAGTTTATCTTGGTCTCATCAGACCACAGGACATGGTTCCAGTAATCCATGTCCTTAGTCTGCTTGTCTTCAACCAACTGTTTGTGGGCTTTCTTGTGCATCATCTTTAGAAGAGGCTTCCTTCTGGGACGACAGCCATGCAGACCAATTTGATGCAGTGTGCAGCGTATGGTCTGAGCACTGACAGGCTGACCCCCCACCCCTTCAACCTCTGCAGCAATGCTGGCAGCACTCATACGCCTATTTCCCAAAGACAACCTCTGGATATGACGCTGAGCACGTACACTCAACTTCTTTGGTCGACCATGGCGAGGCCTGTTCTGAGTGGAACCGGTCCTGTTAAACCGCTGTATGGTCTTGACCACCGTGCTGCGGCTCAGTTTCAGGGTCTTGGCAATCTTCTTATAGCCTAGGCCATCTTTATGTAGAGCAACAATATTTTTTTTCAGATTCTCAGAGAGTTCTTTGCCATGAGGTCCCATGTTGAACTTCCAGTGACCAGTATGAGGGAGTGTGAGAGCGATGACACCAAATTTAACACACCTGCTCCCCATTCACACCTGAGACCTTGTAACACTAACAAGTCACATGACACCAGGGAGGGAAAATGGCTAATTAGGCCCAATTTGTACATTCACTTAGGGGTGTACTCACTTTTGTTGCCAGCGGTTCAGACATTAATGGCTGTGTGTTGGGGTTATTTTTAGGGGACAGCAGATTTACACTGTTATACAAGCTGTACACTCACAACTTTACATTGTGGCAAAGTGTCATTTCTTCAGTGTTGTCATTTGAAAAGATTTAATCAAATATTTACAAAAATGTGAGGGTTGTGCTCACTTTTGTGAGATACTGTGTGTATATATATATATAAAATAACACATCCCCCCCATTCAAACCCCCCAAATCCATTTTAATTCCAGGTTGTAAGGCAACAAAATAGGAACAATTCCAAGGGGGTGAATACTTTTGCAAGGCACTGTAGCTGTTACTATAGAAATAGTACCGTGTTAGAACGAGCACATTAAAACTAACTTTCATATTACAGCCAGTGGAACTACCTATGCTGTTATACAAAAATAATGCACACCTTCTGACCAATCAGATTTGAACATTCAACTATAAAGAAAACTAATTACCACCTTCTGGCCAATCAGGATTCAGCAGTGATTTAAGGTTTAATATTGTACAGCTTCCCAACCAATATTTAATAATTAACTCCAATCAATACACAGCCATATCCCACTTGTCCGCCAGAGGTCTCTGTCACCACAATACTAACTCTTGCCAAGGGCTGGTTCTAGACATTTGGAGGCCCTTCCTGCACATCACTTCAGCAAATGAACATCAGTGCCTTTATTGTTTTTTCCTAGTTGAGTGTGGGCAGGATTTCCCCCTCCTACTGAACCAATATAGACTATAAATATAGTCATATTATGTGTTGTAGTGCAGTACCTTAAATATGCACTATGTACACAAATCAACTGCCAGTAGAACTGAAAGAGACAAACTACTAAGCAGAAAGAATAGTTCGTTTCTGAACAATTTGTATGGTTATTTTTCAATAAGCATAACCATATTTATGATTTGAAAATTAAAATAAAGTAGGCCATCATGTTAAAGCAGTAATGTAAACATCATTGAAATTTAAAAAATATACAGACAGTTGAGGTAGCCTGTTTTTTTTTGTTTTTTTTTGCTCCAGAGTGTTTACTCTTTGACTTTGAATACAAATTGTACGAATTGTACACGTGAATTCAAAGTGTCTGACAGTATCAACGCGTCGATGACGCTCCCGCTCTTTTGAACTCTGAATAAGCCTGCGAATGATCTATCCCGAAATTACTCTGTCGACAGAACAAGGCCCAGTTTATTTTTAGAGTACATTTCAAACACTCCAAAATGGATAATGATGTTAACTTGCATACCTGCATCATGAACTGCACGTTCTTTGCGTGCATGTTTAGTCTTTCGTTCACCAGCCCCCGAAGGATGTATTCGTTTCGCGCCATCGTAAGCCACTGACTTACTGTAACGTCAGTCAGCTGCAGAAAAGTTGCATTTTGTTCATCGTACCCTCTCTTCATACATTCATAGGGTGGGACCCACTTTGAAACGGTGACATTAATTGGTATCACTACAGGTGAGTGACAATTCATCTATATCCAATGGACAATGGCTGTCCATCTTGATTGGTGGACTAGCGTACAGCGATATGATGGTTTTGGAGGCCCCACCTCCAAGCCTGAGGCCCTATGCAATTGCCTACTTTACCTATAGGTAGCACCGGCCCTGCTCTTGCCATTGATGTCATTGTGTCTCATGAAAAGCTGATCAAATTTCAGTCTATTTAAACACAACTTTCTTCACATACTTATTGCAGGAACTTGATCTGATATCCATTGTAGAGTTTCAGTCAATTCTGAGCCTTTCCCCCTCTAACTTTCATATATACGTCAGTGAACCTGACCTTTGACTGTTTCTTGTTATTTGCTGCCTCTTGGACTTTGTATGTTTGTTTTACTCTGTTGTCTACCTCAGAACATTTTGTGGATATTATGTTTTTGTACTTAATATGCTCTGGATATACTTCTCCAAAAAATAAACTCCATGTGGATTTTCATTACTCTTGCTTCTCTGGTAAGTGAATGTGATGAACATTAGGAAAAATTAAGCAACAGAGTAGAATAAAATTACTATTGTGTGACTAAGGCCAGTGGACATTGCTGATATAACATTCCTCCTGTAATTGACAAAAAACACAGAATATCAACATCGCATGGCAGTACATGGTATTTTATACACAGTAAACACAGACATACGATATGTGCAGATTATGTTCGCATTAAGAGTAAAAGCACATGACAACATGTGTGAGGAAACAGTGTGATGGTAATTACTGAGTAACCAAACCTATATGAGGAAGAAACTGTCATTTTTGTGAGGTCTTGAGTTACCGAACTCTGTAAAACATTACATCCCCATTTAGTTATGTTCACTTACTACTTCTTTTTCGAAGAGCTTTGACAAGTTTTGGATTCCGAGTTTTGAAAAGTTAAACTTGCAAAAATTCATTGTGTAGTTTGAACTCTGGTTTGTTATTGTAATTATTGTAACCTAAAAAGGGAGGGGGGGCATGAGGGGGAAAAAATAGTTTTTGTGACTTCTGAGTTTAAGAGAAATTGTCTTCTGTAATCAAATTCCAACACAAATATAGCCACGTTTGGGGTAAACAAGGACTTGTGCCACTGGTGTAGTTAGTAACGTTACCCGTGTGAATCAAGGCAGAACAATACACCATTCTCAGCTCAGTCTTTCTGATTTTGGAGCGGAGTGTGTGAGAACTTTTGCCTACTGAACTGCAGTGCCAGGAGGTAAGGTCAAATTATGTCTTTAATCAAATATTTTCTGTTAACCATAGATGTAGTAAATTTATAACATTAGTAGCATTATGCACGTCTTTTTAACAGCCTGGAAAGGCTAAATTCATGGCCTTTGTTAAGCTATCTTACCCGTAATTATGTCTTTTTATTTATTTATTTATTTTTATTCATGCTTTTGATAAAGTATAAACATAAAGGTATTGACGAATGATTTAGCTTTTTAATGTGACCGCAATATTATTATTTTTTTATTCATTAGCCACTGAAACTCAACACCCCCTCCCGCGACCGAACACAAGGTAGCATAGAGAGCTAGCATTAGTTAGCTAACGTTAGTGTGCTAGCATCCACTATTGTTACTGGTAGTCAAGGCTAAAAGTTAACGCTCTGGCTGGGAGGTTTACATCGGAACAGCTATCCATGATATGACTTACCTCGCTCTTTGTATTTTTTTCATTGACTAGTAAGTAGCAAAATTCATTTATTGAAAATGTTTTGATAGTGAATTTTATGTCGGTACTTTGTTCTGATACTGTGGAGCATACTGAGGGATGTAAGTTTGAGCAGACATTTTGCCTCATCACTCACGCAAGCGACAGAAGAGGGAGGCACTTTTCGCCTCTATGTTGTCTATTTGCTTCGCAAATCACTTCAGACTATTTTATTTACATTAACAGAGTTTTTAGATTGTACAGAGTCTATTTCTCACTAACTTTTTTTTAAAGGCTAAGGGGAAAAAAGCCAAAGAAATTTGTATTTATTTAGAAATACAACTGTCTACGAGTTAGCTGCGCCATCTTGGATAATTTTTTGAGTTGAGGATTCATCAATGCGTGTAACTCTGCCTGTACTCCCATTTGTAGTTGTCATGACTTTGTCACCATAACATAGTCGCTCAGAAGAGCATTATCCATACACCTGTTAAACAAGCAGATTCCGCTCCCTCCGCAGACAACCCACTCCCTCTCCGATTAACACAGAACTGCAATTTCTTGAATTAGCTTGAAACCAACGTCACTGGGTAAAAGTATTTGAGCCTATTCAGCTGAGTGTCTTATAACCGTTGAATAATGATTAGTTTGAGGTATCCAGTTAGGAAGCATAGGGCAGTGGTTTTCAAAATGGGGGCCACCAGGGGGCGCCCGGGGGGCCTCAACAATTTGGTGTGAAAAATAAATAAATACATGATTTTTTCGTTCTCACTCTCAGACAACCCTCCCCACCACACACACACACAATCAATTCCTAATGTAATGTAAAGATGAAAAATGTAATTATTAATAATAAAAAAGGGGATATATTCAGAAGAATGTGTTTTAAAGACATCTTGCAAAAGAGGGGCCTCGGTCAAATGTTAATGCCATTTGGGGGGCACTGCCCTGGAAAAGTTTGGGAACTCCTGGGATAGGGTATGGCAGCAAATATTTTTTTTTACAACCAATATAACCAATATATTTAACAAATTAATATAGTCATTCTAGTAATCAACAAATTGAAAGTGTTAGAGATTTAATGTTCCTTTTCTGTCATTACTCCGTTTCGGTCATTACGGAACTGTAGTGTTTCTTGTATTTTGTCCAGTTTATAATGTAATGCAATTAAATGTACACAAATATCCTGTTTGCTTGGCTTAGTGAAATGTGTTTATGTTTTGGTTATTTCTCAACTCTCTACCTAAACTCCCCCATCACAAATCAAGGATGGGCTTGGAAGCAATCACAGTTAGATAGCATTTATTATATAAACAAACAACAAAATATAGACACTAAGACAACTAGGCAAAATACTGTGGCATGAAACAAAACATGGGAGCATGGAACATGGTAGTCTACGACAACGAAAGACAGAATCAGTGCAGACAATGGCTATATATAGACAAGAGTGCTCATTAACAGAAACATGAATCAGGTCCAGGTGGTCATGTGATATGTAGTGCAGTGCAGTGGCTGATGGGAACTGGAGTCCAGAGTTTCCTGATACATGACACCCCCACTCAACCTTGTACTACCCAAGCATGTGTCTGTGTGTGCCAACCCACTCTGTCACTCTGTGTACCACCACACCCTGTCACTCTGTGTACCACCACACCCTGTCACTCTGTGTACCACCACACCCTGTAACTCTGTATACCACCACACCTGTCATTTAGTGTACCACCACACCTGTCACTTAGTGTACCACCACACCCTGTCACTCTGTCTACCTACCACCGCACCGCACCCTGTAACTCTGTGTACCACCACACCCCACCCTGTAACTCTGTGTACCACCACACCCTGTATATCACCATGGGGCGGCTGTGGCTCAGTTGGTAGAGCGGGTTGTCCAATAATTGTAGGGTTGGTGGTTCGATTCCCGGCCCAGGTGACTCCACATTTCGAAGTGTCCTTGGGCAAGACACTGAACCCCAAGTTGCTCCCGATGGTAAGTTAGCGCCTTGCATGGCAGCTCCTGCTACCATTGGTGTATGGGTGAATGAGACACAGTGTGTAAAGTGCTATTTAAGTGTGCCATTTAATATACCACCCTGTATATGAATGAATGCCTTTTATTGTCACTATACATATGTACAATGAAATTAAGAGCCACTCCTTTTTGTTCCGTGCAAACATGTACATTCGATAAACAAGAAGAATAAACAGATAAATAATCAAGATAAATAAACAAGATAAATAATCAAGATATACAAGATAATGGGGTGGATGGGGGAGGTACTATGAAATGCACAGTTTAGAGACACTATATACATATGCTGTGAACTCAGTACATGTGTTTGTTTATCATGGTAATAGCTTTCGGGAAGAAACTATTCTTAAATCTACTAGTCCTTGTTTTGATGCACCTGTAACGTCTCCCTGAGGGCAACAGATTGAACAGATCAAAGCCAGGGTGAGAACTGTCCTTAATGATGATTTTTTCCTCTGCTGAGGCAACAGGAGGTGTAAATATCCATCAGGGAGGGGAGAGGGCAGCCAATGATCTTCTGTGCTGCTCATACTACTCTCTCAAGTTTCTCCCTGTCTGCTGCGGTGCAGCTACCGTACCACACCGTGATACAGTATGTCAGCAGGCTCTAGACGGACGAGCGGTAGAAGATCAGCAGCAGATTGGAGTCCAGATTGTACTTCCTGAGAACCCTCAGGAAGTGTAGCCGCATTTGAGCCTTCTTGATAACCGCTGTGATGTTGTCCGTCCAGGAGATGTTTGCAGAGATAAGGACGCCAAGAAACCGGACGGTGTGGACCTTCTCCACACACTCACCATTAATGGAGAGGGGGGCCAGCTCCGTGTTGTGTTTTCTGAAGTCTACAATAAGTTCCTTGGTTTTCTTGCTGTTTAGAGTCAGATTGTTCTTTGAACACCAGGCTGCCAAGTTTAGGACTTCCTCTCTGTAGGCTGCCTCCTCTCCTTTTGAGATAAGTCCGACCACTGTGGTGTCGTCAGCAAACTTGATAAGATTATTGTTGTAGACTGGTCTACAGTCGTATGTGTAGAGACAGTACAGGAGGGGGCTCAACACACAGCCCTGTGGAGAACCTGTGCTCAACGTGAGAGTGGAGGAGAGGTGGGGTCCGAGTCTCACTGTCTGGGACCGGTTGGTGAGAAAGTCCTTTATCCAGGCACACATGAGACGGGGGAGGCCAAGGGTGACCAATTTGGTGACGAGAATGTCAGGAATTATTGTATTAAAAGCCGAACTGTAATCCACAAAAAGCATCCGGACGTAGCTCTGTTGCTGCTCTAGATGTCTCAACACGTAGTGGACAGCTACGGTGATAGCATCCTCTGTGAATCTGTTTGCACAATAAGCAAATTGAAAAGGATCGAAATCTGGGGGGAGGTAGTCCTTGATGTGCTGAAGAACCAATCTCTCAAAGCACTTCATGATAACTGGAGTGAGGGCCACACGACGATAATCATTCAGGCTAGTGGTGGGCGACTTCTTTGGCACTGGGATGATTATGGCTGATTTTAGGCAGGCTGGGATGACTGCTTGGGCCAGGGAGAGATTGAAAATTCTGGTAAAGATGTGGCTAAGCTGGTGGACACATGATCTGAGCACGTTACCAGGTACACCGTCTGGGCCAGCAGCCTTCCTGGGGTTCACTGCCAGAAACATCCGTCTAACATCGTGTTCCCTCACAGTAAGTAGAGTGGTGCAGGAACCAGAAGGGGATGGAGGCAGGGCTGGACTGGTACGGGGGCCAGATGAGGGTGGAGGTGGGGCTGGAGCAGATGAGTGCTGCTGTTGTGATGTTTCAAAGCGAGCAAAGAAGCAATTTAGCTCTTCTGCCAGCATCGCACTCAGGTCTCCTGTTGTCGCCTCACGGCCTCTGTAGTTCGTGATGTTCTGTATGCCCTGCCACACCTCCCGTTTATTTTTGCTGGACAGGTGGGACTCTATGCTCCTCTTATAGGCTGCCTTAGCTTCCTTAATACCACCTTTCAGGTTGGCACGGGCAGCCCTGTACAGAGCTCTATTACCAGACCTGAAAGCAGCGTCGCGGGCTTTGAGTAGTGTGCGGACCTGTTTGGTCATCCATGGTTTCTGGTTTTGGAAAACCCGAATGTTTTTGCCCACAGTCACATTTCTGATACAGAACTTGATATAGTCCAGTACCGTTCCTGTTAATGTTTCTAGCTCTTGATGTTCAAACAAATCCCAGTCTGTCTGTTCGAAGCAGTCCTGTAGTTTGCAGAATGCATCATCAGGCCAGTTGGTAACAATCTTTATAGTGGTCTTGACACTGCGTCTGAGGGGGGTGTAGGCACCTCCCTGAGGTACTGGTTAGGAATTTCAACTTGCACTACTCTCTGTGAGCAAGCAGAATTGAAGACAGCAGAACTTTTGGACTGATTAATCATTAGAAGTGATTGCTTTCCTATATTAAATAGAAATGGAATTGCTCTTATTATTAAGCCATTGTTTAGTTAGTAATGAGTAACAGTCACTCATTACTTCATTATTATACAGATATGTTTAGAGATGATGAGAGCCATACTATGCTAATTTTTTTTCACTACAAATGCAAAATTAATTATGCTCATGGGCATAGCATGACTCACCCAATGTGTGCTTTAGGTGGTGTAACTAAAGCTGCAAGACAATAGAAAAAGCCACATGTGTAGTAAACCATTTGTAGCCGTTCAAAGCCTTACAAACAGTTTGGCAAAAACAAACAAACTGAGGCACGGTGAGAGTGTGAGAACGAAACAAAGTACAGAGAGAACATAACACATGGCCTGGTAGGGATTGGTTAACAGTTGAATGCAAATATTTGCATAAGATTGGGACAAATAAAGCAATAAATCAGTAGTGTTAGGTTACAGAGATTTGTAATTTATTATCACATAAATTATAAATTATTTATTATCACAGCCGTGCTGAAGTATCCAGGTTCGTCTGACCAGTTACCATTTGTCAAAAAAAAACAAAACAGGCTGAGCTGGTCAAGCTGTGGAACATCTTCACCAGTCAGTAAATTATTTTTAATCTGAATTTATTACTTGACAAAATAGATCATTAAAAGTTTAATATTTTCTAATTGCATTATGCTCGTGTAATGTAGCATTAGCAACAAAAATTCAGAAACTGTTACCAACTGGTGAAGACAGTCTACTACTTGGCCTGTGTTTTGAAAGCTGGGAAGTAACGAAAAGGTTAATTAATATGTGTTAGGGTATTAGTAGTGAAAAAAATATATTAATAGGTCCATCAATTTTAATGTTTACATCTCCCTTTCTGTATGTGATTATATATATATATATATATATATATATATATATATATATATATATATATATATATATATTTCTAATAACTTGTATGGACACACACTGACTTTCAGCTGCCTTGCTGTGTTTCATATACTGGAACAGCTTTTAGAGCCTCTTAGCTGTAACCTTCCACCTATTTTCCATTTTCTTTAGGACCAATAAGACATTCCCATATTGTTTTTGATTGAGAGTCTCCTCAAACTGCCTGTCAGTGTGATCTTGTGTAGTTTTAGTGACTGGTGTAGTTTTAGGTGAGTTATTATTGCACAAATGCTCAAACCACAACTTACAATCTCTATTGCAATAACATTGTTTGAGAATTTTTAAGGTATGCCTACATCACACGCTACAACAACAACAACAACAAGAACACTGCTTGCACATAGGAAGTGCCTTCTAAAAACCTTCTGTCTCCTCTCGCCTTTATTCCTCCAACTGCATTTTGAGAATTTGTACATCCTTAAAATGGCTGACTACAATCGACTACAAAGGAAGTATGGTTGAGGAATCAAGGAAGAGACCTTTATTAAACTTTTGGAAAGTACTCCATGGATAGTGTTAAGCTATTTGAAACTATATAGAATGAGTGTGCATTGTATTGGAAGAGTTTGGTACTGGGCTTTGACTATAATCAATCAAAAAAAAAAAAAAAAGGACAATTTTATGTTATAAATCTGACTCTGTTGATTGCCACATTCACAGATCCAAATATCAACACACTAGACATCTTTTTTTGTTTTTATAAACAAGTTTGAGCAATATTGTCCATGCTGAAAAAAACTATAGAAACCATCACATAAATTCTAATGGTTTACACTACAAATACCATTATAAACCATCAACTATCCATTAAAACAATTACCATAACCATTATGGTTAATTATTAATTGTATCCACTAGACATAACATGACACCAACAGAAGGCAAGAAATTACAAGTAGAGACCAAACAGGGACCATTACAATTTTCATTAAGACCGATACAATTCCAATTATAACCATTAAAACCATACAATGTCAAGCACTTTGATTGCCTATATAACTCTAAGGAATCAATTAATTAATTAAAATCCTATGATTGTTTCTATTTTTTTTCTTCAGCAGGGTTACATTGCTTTAATTGTCTAACAACAACAACAACAAAAAAACTTTAAAAAGATTATCTGTTTGTAATTCTTTTCCAGCTTCAGTATTTTGTTTATTTTGCAGTTAATCCTCCTCCCTTCTTTTCTTTTTTCTCTCCGTTTTGTTTTGCTTGCTACAATAATAAACATCATCCTAATAATAATAATAATAATAATAAAAATGATAAAAATAACAACAATAATAATAATAAATATTCTTTTTAAAAATAATAATTTAAAAATTTATAATAAAAATAATATCTTTGAAACGTCGCATATCCCAAAATGCCCGGATGAGACCGCGGCATATGATTTGCCCAGATGACTTCCACCTTGTTGCAAGATATGTAGTATGTAGTCTCAAAAATGGACTACAACTAGAACCACAAGCGTACATATTTAAAATATATGAAGTGTACATTTGTTTGTTAGACCAATAAAGCACTTTTAACGGAATGAATCGACTTTTCGTGATTAATGTTTTCCATGGTGACGCATTCACTATGGTACATTCTCGACAAACTTCCGCAAGTGGGCGGGGCTCCTGCGAGCAGAGAGCTGCCGTTCATCCAATGAAATCCCTCAGCGGTGCAGCTGGTGGCAATGCAGCGGGTGAATGAAAGTACATAAAGGAGGCCTTAAACAGAAACCTGAACGAACGGTTTCAGACGCAAGGTGTTTTGTTTTTACTCGAATTCGGCGTTTGTTGGCATTTCTTTGCTTTCTGGACTGTTTACGACCTGACAACTGAGTAAATATTTCAACCCGATAAACAGAAGGACAACGACGAGGTAACAGGCTGAAGCGGGAAATTTTTAACAACAGGAAACAGATCAGCTGATGGATATTTTTGTTGTTGTTGTTGTTGTTGTTGTTGTTGTTAATGAATAAAACGTTAACAATGTTTGCATTTCAAATTCTATAATATTCCAACTCCAGCTATTACATTATATTTGATACACGTGTCGATAAGTTATCTAGTGTTTCTGAGCATGCTGAGAATAATCATAGTAACCAAACATAAGGAATACCTTATCTACATGTGCAGTATGTACATCACATTTGTTTGTTTGTTTGTTTGTTGTTGTTGTTGTTGTTGTTATTATTAATCCAGATTATTAATTATCATTTGATGATGTGACTTAAAGGAAGCAGATGTCCTGTGTGTGCTGGGAATTAAGGTGAATACCAGGATTTTCCAGTCATTCAAGGTAAACAAGCTTAAAATTCTCTTTTATCCTCACCTTCTAAATCTTCCTTTATCTCAGTGTGAGGTAATGTACTTGTGTGATACTTAGTGGTTCTTCAAAATCACTACTACAGTTCTTGTGTATACTTTATTATTAGTGGTGCTTGAGAAGACTTGCATTGAGTTTTGAAAGTATTGGCCCTCTAAAGAGAAAGCTCTAAAAGTTTTTTGCCTCCATACGTATTCGGCTGTAAAATGTATTGGCACCCGATCTGTTCAGCTGTGAGAAGTATTGGCACCCTGCACGGCCAGCTCTCAAAAGTGTAGTGTTCAACCCAATTCCAAAAACATTGGGACGCTGTGTAAAATGTGAATTAAAACAGAATGCAATGATTTTCAAATTTCATAGACCCATTTGTTATTCACAATAAAACATAGAACACATTAAACTGTGGTAATGTACCATTTTAAGGAAAAAACCAAGGTAATTTTGAATTTCATGCCTGCAACACGTCTCAAAAAAGTTGGGATGGGGCAACAAAAGGCTGGAAAAGTAACTGTTACTAAAAAGAAACAGGTTAACTGGAGGTTAATTGGCAAAAGATCAGTAATATGATTCGGTATGTGGCTAGTTGTTTACTTGGTAATATGCAGTAATCATCATGCCACTCAACTTTATTAGTTTGTTTTTTTTAATCTCTTGCAGTGTCACACCCAAAAATGAAAGAATGCGGTATGCCAATTAAATAAATTAAATAAGGAATGCAGGGTGTGTACAAAGTTTCTATAAATGGGGAAACTTTTTTTTTTTTTTTTTTTTTTTGCAAAATATTTTCCAAAAATTTTACTTTATTTATATTATATACATTTTTCAGGTAGCCTTTAAGAATGCCTATGGCAAAAGAACATGTTTAAATAATACTCATGGCTGAATCAGGAAGCTGTCGCAAGGTTGCGATGGACTGGACACAGCAAGCACAACACGTGTCTGTTGCCAAACTTATTAATATGTTCAAAAAGTCTGGAAGTGTTGTGGACCAACCGAGAAATGGACGCCACGAACAAAGGCACATCTGACGTGATGCTGGCATAAATAGTGTGTCTGGAGACACCCTGTACTAAGGAAGTAGCCATTTTTGGAAACTGGTTATTTACTGCACATTTCAAAGTGAAGTCTCTGGGTCCTGTCTGTAGTGTGGTGTGGTGGGATCTCTATGCATCAGCACTGATGTGGTTATAGTGTGTCAAATGGATGGTGAAGGTTATTGCACAAACACATTGTGCATTCATCTACCATTTCTCCATCAGTTGCCAGCCATTTCTTCCCTTTAGGATGAGATTAACATAAACAAAATTTCAAGGTGGTTAATGGGTGTGAATGCGGCTCCACCCTGGAAGCATGTGGGTTTGTTCTGGTCGCTGTTTGAGGTGTTGAACATCAATGAAGACACCTTGGCACCTCGTTTTTACAAGTATACAATTTGGGGAAATTGTCTCTGGACCAGGCAGGGGAAAGTGACTTAGGAATTGACTGACATGTTGTATAGGCTTTGGTGATTAAAAAATAATCATAATAATAATAATAATAATAATAATAATAATAATAATAATAATATACTCACTGTCCACTTTATTAAGAATGCCTATACATCTGCACATTCATGCAGCCAATACATCAGAATGTGGATAAAGGTGGTCTTGGTGACTTTAACCATGGAATGGTGGTTATTACCAGTTGGGCTGGTTTGAGTAGTTCAGAAACCGCTGATCTGGGAATTTGACACACAACAGTCTCAAGAGTTTACACAGAATAATGATTGACAGAACACAGGTAATTCCCAGGATAAAAGAAGTCTAAGTCTAATCATGCCACCCTTACTGTGAATCTGAATGCTTTGAATGACTTGGAGAGTCATCCCAATGAGGATGTCAGTATCTTATCAGTTCATGTGTACAATACTGTGGATGCAAAGGTCATAGGCTGCACTACATTTAAAAAAAAAATGTTCATCTTTCATACCTGTTTGTTTGAGAGGAATCTATCTAAAGAACCCAGAGGTAACCCATGCAGCACTCAGGCTTGAACCTCAGACTCTTGAGACACTAACATGACTTCCTGCTCTATAATGCTGTCTGTCCATGAATAATCTGAATAACGCAAGATCGGTTCCTCAAACCATGAGTTCTATTTCTTTACAGCCCTTGAGTGATTGTAGCCGACTGAAGAGGTTGCCATGAAAGGAGTGAACTCCAGGTCTGCATTCCTTCTGGGCATTCTGGTAGGCTACTGCACTGTTTACTTCTTCCTGAAGGAGGTGTGGTTCAAGCAAAGCTTGAGCGTGTGGCACCGTGTACAACAGGTTGAGCAGAACAGCTACAGGAGCACTTCTGGAAACTTCAGCTGGAAGATGCAACATTTTGCCCGCATCAACCTGAGTCACCCTCATCATACAGGTGCATCAGTGCTTCCCTCTATTGGGGCTATACAGGTGACTTTCACAGCAGGTGTAGCATGAGAAAGTTAGTGTAGCACCAGGTCATTAGTGTCATCACTAAGATGATTGAAGTAACTTCTGATTACTTACTGGGAATAATAGTAACCACAACCAACCATTTTTACTTGTTCTTAGGCATCTTTTACTGTTTTTAACAATGTTTGCTTTTGTTATCCCTTTTCTTTGGTGTGTCATTAGAGCAAGATGTTAGATTCCCAAACATGAAATGAACCTTTTTTTTTAAAATTTTTTAAAAAAAAATTATTTTTTTTAATTAAAAAAAATTAAAAAAATTTATTACTGAGTGTTTTATTCCAATTTTTCCCTATAGAAGAAGACCGCCATGTTGCAGATGCGCTTTACAAAAAAGTACGTATCCTGTGCTGGGTCATGACAGGCCCTGACAACCTACATTCAAAGGCACGGCACGTGAAAGCAACATGGAGTCGTCATTGCAACACGGTGCTGTTCATGAGCTCGGTGGAGAATCGTGACTTTCCAACAGTGGGTCTTGGAACATCAGAAGGACGTGATCAGCTCTACTGGAAGACCATCCGAGCCTTCCATTACGTTCTGAAGAACCATGGCGAGGAAGCAGACTGGTTCCTTAAGGCTGATGACGACACTTTTGTGGTCGTGGAGAACCTGCGCTGGATTCTGTCCAACTACTCCTCCGAGGAGCCGATCTACTTTGGCAAGCGCTTCAAACCCTACGTCAAGCAGGGCTACATGAGCGGCGGAGCTGGATACGTGCTCAGCAAGGAGGCACTGAGACGATTTGTGCAGGGCTTCAGCACCGAAGTGTGCACTCATACTACCTCAGTGGAGGACCTAGCCATGGGTCAGTGTTTGGAGAAGATGGGTGTGAAGGCAGGAGATTCGAGAGACAGTGTACAGCGTGAGACTTTCCACCCATTCATCCCTGAGCACCATCTCACTATGACTTTCCCCAAATCCTTCTGGTACTGGAATTACTGCTATTATCCCATTGTGGTGGTAAGTCTCTGATTATGCGTTTTAAATTTCAATTAATGAACATGTCATTCGTGCATCAGATGCTCAACAAAACTCCATACACTTGCTAGTTGTCATTTCTTGATGCTCAAGGGAAATAAGTTTAATATGAGTTTGCCCTAGGCACATCCTCGTCAGTAGCTTGTATAAATGTTCTACATTGATTGCCCCTGAGTGTGAAATAAGGGTTTTATGGAAGATCACGTGTTGCATCATTATTACTCCAGTGACTATTATTTGTGACAGTGTGTAGTGCCGGTATATTATTTATGCTTCGTCGGGGATAAGTACTTCGGCTTAAGGAATGTTTTAAATTCTTTCCGCTGACATCACATACTATTCTGATGAATAATATAATATAATATATATAATGAAGCACAAAGAAGACTGAGATGAATTGTAGTTGTAATAATTTGTCAGTTGAGATCTGAGGATTGATGAGTAGTAAACATGATGGGAAGTGCTAGGGTTGGTGTGATGCAATGTTACCAAACCGAAGTTGACTATTTTCCTATAACGGCATATCCTAAGTGTCGTATTCCTCATATGCCACAGCAATTAAAGAAAATAAATGGATAAAATGTGTTGGTTATATTTAATGTTGTGGTAAGTCCACAATAGGAATGTCACGAGTTTAACAAATTTAACAAGTTTAGCTCCGCCCCGAATCGTTGAGAGGAAAAGAGAGGAAAGCTAGTATCGGTTTCCGGCGTGCAACAAATGCCATCGTTCATTTCAAACAAAGCGAGGAAACACCTGGAATTTGGCGACGCACCTGAAAGGCGGTCCTATATTATGTTTGTTTTAGGCAGCTGGCATTGTGGCCGTGAAACCAGCTAACATTATGCTCCATGTAATGTTGGCGATAGACAGTTATTTGTTAACGATGCTAATACATTGCAATGTTATAAGCTACCCCCTAATGGGCAACCATGCATCGCCACTCAGCCCGTGTCCTGTCAGCTAAATGTAGCCTAAAGTCACTAATTATTCACATGTTCATGCTTTTAATAAATCTTTTTTGCCTGCCACCATATCAGTGAATTTAAACTAATGCTTGCATTCAGGGTATAAGGTGTGTGGGCACGTCCACTCATTATCAGACAGTGTTTTACAACTAAAATACCCCCCCCCCCCCCCCTCTCTCTTTCTTTGCCAGAGGAGGATGTCCTCTAGGAGAGGTGGTTTTTTTTATTTTTTATTTTATTTTTTATTTTTTTTTATTTTATACCATACTGTGGTATCGAGTATCGTGTACTTTTCGTGGTATCTGTACCAACTACTAGATTTTTGGTATCGTGACATCCCTAGTCCACAGAACAAGT
Organism: Ictalurus punctatus; assembly: GCF_001660625.3. Taxonomy (NCBI): domain Eukaryota; kingdom Metazoa; phylum Chordata; class Actinopteri; order Siluriformes; family Ictaluridae; genus Ictalurus; species Ictalurus punctatus. The sequence continues at coordinate 20,996,108 of NC_030430.2, forward strand.
CAGTTCACAGCTTTTTTCACAGCCCAACTCACCTGCTTCTTTTTTCCTTCCTCTTGACGTTAATAAGACAAAAACACGGCGTGTCATGTTACGAAGAAACGAAAAATCCTCTATCCTGAAGATTCTTGCAGAAACAGACGCCTTACAAAAATGTTAAATAATCTTCTTACAGAAAGTTTCGCTGTGTTGATACTATAGAGGTGGATACTAAAGTCTTAATACAGGATTTCACTTTTTTTTTATTTTTTTTTTTTTACTTTTTTGCAGAAAACTATTTGAATTGGTGAAATTTCAGTTCTAGGAAATTGTTTTGCACGGTCTTTCACAGTGATGTTTGTTGGTAAATGTGACCTTTTTAGCTGTAGTCATGTTAACACATGAATCAAAGAGAGCTATGGCTGGATGCATGTTGTGATGACCTCAGATGATGTGTCTTGGCCCAAATCTGCAGAAAATCTGTGGTAATTTAGAAAGTGCAAGCTCGTTTGCTTTCTTTTGTGCTAATTTCTACGATCACAAAATCCTGGAAGTCTTAGCTGGAGCGCATTAATATAAATCACTGCTGTCAGAGCTGCAGATCAAAAAATCAGATTTGATGATCCTGCATTGCTGTGGTATAAAATATCATACCGAGTCTCATTGTTGTGATTACTGCTATTATATTTATTATTCTGTTTCTCAGAAGCTCTTTTGAATTATGATGTTCATGATCATCTTGTCTTCTAACTGTGTGACGTTTGTTCACAGGGTCCACAGTGCTGCTCTGATCTTGCCATCTCCTTCCATTACGTGGACTCTGAGCTGATGTACATTCTAGAGTACTACACGTACTACCTGCGGCCGTACGGCTATCAGCACCGCTACCGAGCGCCAGATCCAGCTCTCCTCAACACAATAGTGAACACTGAAAGACCAGGGAAGGTCACTGTGAAAGTAACTCAGCATGTAGCAGAACTACCAAAGGCGTCAGACCAGGCGCAGCTGATCCACGCCAGACAAGAGGGACAGGGGAATATCGGGGGTGACTTGGGACAAGAGACAGTTCAAGAGAATCACCCAGCAAACGGCAGCCCTGCAACCATTAAGGAGAGCCAGAGATGAGTGTTTTATGTCGAGAAAAGGAACGTGTGCATGGACATGTAATGTCAATTGAACATGGTGATCTCGTGCAGCAAGTTCCTCAGAAGCTTAAAGGCAGTAACAGTTTCCACAGGTTTATATTAATGCGCTTGTTCTAAATCATTATTGTTTCTACAGTTATAGATATTCAGACACACTGATACGATGAAACTTTGTCAAGAGATGCTTGTTTATGGAAGGAGTCTCCAGTGTGAGCACTTTGTTACAGTCAGTAAGTTTTCCACCACAAGAGTCTTCAGGACTGGCCACACAAGATATTTATAGCTGCTATAACACAAGTCATAACTATTGTCTCATACATTAAATGTAACTATAAATGGATAAAAGCTATCCTGTTTTAATAAATAAAAGTGGTAATTATCAAAGTGCTGTGGTATAAGAGGAATAAATTACTTTATGGTGTGCTCTTGTAGGAAATTAATCAACTTTGGAGTGGTAATTGTAATTATCAAAGTGAAATATTCATTTTCCTATAACCCCATGTCCTCACTTCAAGGCATTCGAAAGTCCCAAGTGTGTAGACTGGTTTCTTCACCTTAATTTAAATTTAAATTTCACTTCTGCCAGCTAGTAACATTAATGTTGATGTTCTGGACAGCAATACACTTGCAATCACATCACTGTTCAGGTGTCTCGTTTACCAAGTGGACAGTTGATTGCATCTTTTCCAGGAGTTAATTATTCAGACATTAATTTGTTGTCAGTGTTTCATTAACCTCCTGTATTCAATATTTATTTTTTGCTCTGCAGTGTTTAATGGGAGAACTAGCCCTGTGTAAATGATGATGATGATGATGATGATGATGATGCACTGTAATTATGATTTACAACAACTGAAATGTCTTTGTACTGAGAAATGGACACTGACCATTTAAAATATTTTCTCTTAAGTTATTATGCCGCAAATGACATCGGTGTACATGATTTATTTTCTTTCTTAAATTGCTTGGGCTTAATGCGAGGGTATTTTTTTTTTTTTTTTTTTTTTTTTTTTTTTTTTTTCCCTTCCCCCTTCCCTTTTCTTTTCTTTGGAGGATGATCTGGTTACTGTTTATTACTGTTTAAGTTCTGCGACTGTGTTGTTGCAAAGAAATTTTGACCACTAATAAAGCCTGTAGGACTCAGACTACATCTGATTTATCCACTCTGTGGTGGGTTTCTTGCTATTTATACATATTCGTCTTAATCACAACGTACATATTGGAGAACTGACCAAGAAATAATATAAAGCATTCCAGTGTTTGATGTTGTTGTTGTGTGTGTGGGGTTTTTTTTTTTTTTTTTTTTTTTTTTTTTTCTCTTTGATCTTTTTAACCGTTCAATCCACCAAAATCTACTGTCTATGAAACATATCAAAGCTGATGAGGACTGGACATGGCATGAGAGAAATTAAAATGTCAGTCTGTATTTATTTTTCAACATGTTCCACCTGAAACTGAGTAATTCCACACATCACTGCCATTCAACTCTATACTGTTAAGTCATTTTTATGGCTCCTGTGGCATAAGTTGCATGTGAAAGACTTGCTGCTGGTTACACACATAACCCGATAAGACACACACACACACTATAAAAATACCAGATTGTCTTGAGCCTCCACATTTCATCTATACCTAATATCATGCAAACCATATTCATTGTGTGAATTTTTCTCCATTTCTAAAACCTGTTCTATACATTATGCTACATGTGAAATCTTAATATGTAGCATACAGAATAACTGGATTTTAAACACTGCATCCCCTGTTTTGTGCTGCTGAGGCTATTAGACCTTCAAATATATTGATGAATCAACATATACAATGCTCTCTGTGTATCAATGATGAGCTCAATTAAATAATACATTTATTTACAAAAATTATGCTTTTTTTACATTAGAAAGTTAATATGGTAAATAAATATAGTCAGATAAAGATGTTTCTAGAGATTTATATACTGCTACTGGTATATACAAATCTATGTAAGTTCTAGTTGCAGTTCATCATAAATCATCATCCTTCGACAAATATAATTTAGAATAATTGCTATCGTGTAATTATTTGACTTTTTTTTTTATTTTTTGCAAAGTGTGTCATGAAAAGGAGTTCATCCTGTGAGAACGGAACAGCTGGTCCAGAGGATTTTTGCCTATAACCCACGACGAAACCTGCAAATGAAAAACACTGGTATTAGTTAGCAACAATGCATGCGTGTGCTGCAGTTTTCAAGGCCGGATACAACACTAACCTCAGTCTGCACTTGTTAAAGAACAGGCCACGTGTCTCTGGGTAGTCTTTTCTCCATGGACGTTCAGTGTCTGTCAGTGTAAGTAAGACACATCTAAGCTGATGGGATTTCACATGTGAAAATCTCAGGGGTGAATTAACAACGCAGAAACCCAGATTGATTTACACAGGTGTTAATTCAGCACTGGGGATTTGCCTATAGGCTTGTCAAGGAGATAATGTGCTTACGAATTCTTAAAACGGACGCAGGTACTTAGGCTTAAATCTATTCTCACCATCTTCACTGTTTCGCCGTCCCATAAGTCCCACAAAGATGTCATGCATTTCTCCTGAAATCAAACCAGAAAGCATGAAACGAGACCATTTCTGTGGAAAGGAGAATTATAATGAGTGGAAATTAGAAAGGAGGATGGTCTTACTTTTACGCTGAGACTGGTCCTCAGCAGCAGCAGCAGCATCTGAATACAAATAATACTTTCAGATTTTCCCACTTAAAGGAATTTATCTTAATCACACATTAGGAAAAAGACTGGAAATGGTATTAGATGGTAAATAGGACTAGGGTTGCTTTTGTGTCGTGTCTTTTTATCTTTCTGGTTCATGTTTGGGGTGGTTTACAGTGATTATTATTATTATTATTATTATTATTATTATTATTATTATTATTGAGCCAAACCAATCTAGCAATCCTAAAAACATGGTCTAAGCAACTCGTGCAATGGTATAATCACTACAATCATGAAGAATATTAAAATGCTTTCTCACCGGCGCTCCTGCGGCCCATCAGTCCAACAAAACTGTCGTAGTCTATGTCGTGATACCGCTTCAGCAAGTTACGAGTCGCGAGTCGGAAACTTGAACTCTCCTGCGCGCAAGCAAGCAAGCAAGCAATAAATAAATAAATAAATAAATAAATAAATAAACAAACGACTGGAGGACATGATGCTACCAAAAAATCACACACACACACCCCCACAAAACAAACAAACAAACAAACAAACAAACAAACAAACATATACTGCTTTACGGTAATGTTAATTCACTTACGTCCGAGGCTGATCTCTGCGTCTCTTGTTCCGCGCAGCTCGACTCACTGAGCCGAGTCTCAACCAGAAGGATGAGGAACACCAACAGCAATCCTCGATACATTTTTACACACAGTCTGAAGAGAGAAAACAACAGAAAGTGTTCTGTGGGTAACATGCACTAAGTTACTGAGCTGAAATAAATAAAGCAAAGCATCTGTTACAATGTATAATGCGGTGCGTAATGCGTAAAGATCATACTGGTCTTTTAACGCATCATCATCATCATCATCATCATCTCTCTCTCTCTCTCTCTCTCTCTCCCTCTCGCTTACCAGATTGGATAAATTTCCCTCCAAAGTGTGTTAGTAAATAAATGCAAATTAATAAACAAAGTATCTTATGTTACTATATGTGCCACTAACACTTCTTTCACATTTTTTTTTTTGGAGAAAAGGAAATTAATGAGAAAAGAAGTGAGATGAAATGTATTAACATTTTCTAAGAGTATAGTCATTGAGAAATTCCAATCTGGCAACCATACATTTTCTCATTAAAAAAAAAAATCGAGCAAACGTAATGTGTTGTGTTGTATACATACTAAATATCTTTCCCGTGAACAGCTGCATAACCTGCATATACATATTATTTCTGTTATTTTTTTCCCATCCCTGACTTCTCCCATTCCAGTGAGAGTCATAAGTTTTGCGCATTGAACAAAATCTGTTTGGCACTCATAACCAAATAGCCACACGTAGTTGAAAATGAGCTTTGAAGTGTGCATTTTTCAGGTCAACGAAAATAAACATTAAAAAGAAATAATAATTAAAAACAACCACGCGAGCGAATGCGTAGAGATATGTAAATCGTGAGATCCTGTACGGAGCGCCTTTTCCTCGTGATGATACTGCCAGTGGTTGGAAATCATGCATAGCAGGAAGGCGAACGTAGTATCAAACAAAAGGATGTAACACATTTCAGGTATGAAGATAAAAATATGGGAATTAATATCCACAGAAGAGGGAAAAGCTCTTGATATGAGTTTGTGCGTAATGGAAAGGTTTTGCCATACAGGACTGATGATTTAGTTTCCATTTATTTAGATGCAAATGAGATGACTCTAACATACAGCTTTTTTGTGATTTGTCATCTAATGTTGACATGGATCTCTAATTTAAACCTGTTATTTCTCAGCTGGAACAAACATGGTTTTTTTGGTGCGTTTCACTTCTGGTGCGTTCTGGATCACCGTGCTCAGGCTTATACATTTGTAAAGTTTAGGTTGCTAAATACTGTAAAATATCAAGCTTTAAAATATCAAGCCTACATTCAAAACCACATGATTTTCTACAACCACAATGTTTTTCTATTCTAAGGCGTTGTGCACACTAGTATTGCACCTACCTGAGCTGATAAATCGTCTGAGGCACAGGTGAGGCGCACGGCCGAGTCACTTGGATGCGTTAGAAGAGGAGCTCACGGTTAAAGCTGTACCTCGATATCCTGTCAGAGCAGATATCTGCATAGATGATCGCTGCATCAGCTAAGTCCAATCAGCCGTGTCTGTGTAGATGTGGTTTGAGGTTATATAGTCTCCGTGTCACGCAAATGAAGATCCTGACATCACAGGGTGCGAAGGCGTTCCATAAAAAGAAAACCCCGCAGCGCGCGCTTTGGTCACCCACTGACGTCATTTCATGACTTTAGATATCAGGGTGCCATTTCTTTAAACACAGCAGTAAGTTCCATTCGCTTATATAGAAGCATGACATGTAGTGATAAAGACTGGAACAGAACTTCAGACTGCAAAGTAGGTCTTGGATTGAATGTTATCATTATAATTTTCCTGATAATATGAAAATAAGCCTCTAAGCAATCAACAAATTACTATAAGCATTACTACAGAAATTAATTCACCAAAGTCTTATATAAATATTATAATGTGTTGCAATTTGATCAGCAATGCTCCTAACTTTGACTAGTCCTCAATGTCACACACAACAATAATTGCATAACCTCTTAACATGATGGATACAATGTTATTTGGATTATTAGAAACACTACTACACTGATCTTCAGTAACTGATTTATCCTGGTCAGGGTTGTGGTGGATCCGGAGCCTTTCCCAGGAACACTAGGCATGAGACAGGTATACACCCTGGATGGGGAACCATGCACACATTAGCATATCCATTCACACTTATCGATAAGTTAAAGCAGCCAATCCATGTCAACGTATGCTTTTGGGAGGTAGGAGTAAACCGGAAAACCCAGTGGACATGGGTAAAACATGTGAAACCACACACAGACAGAAACGCAAGCTCAGGTTTGAAGCAGGGACTTAGGACCTGTGAGGCAGCAATACTACCCACTACAACCACCCACATTGCTACATGTTTATAGATAAACAAAGATGTATCTTCTGAATAATATTATTTATTTATTTTTGTTAGTTTATTTTTGCCTCGCACCTCTGGGGTTGGGGATTTGATTCCCACCACTGCCTTGTGTTTGCAGGGTTTACATTTTCTCCCCATTCTTCAGGGGTTTCATTCATGTACTCCGGTGTCCTCCCCAATCCAAAGCCATGCGTTGTAAGCCGATTGGCATCTCTAAATTGTCTGTAGTGCCGTAGTGTGTAAAGTGTGTGAGTGTGTATGATAGGTTGGGACCCCATCCAGGGTGTCCCCCGCCTTGTGCCCCGAGTCCCCTGGGATAGGCTCCAGGCCCCCCCACCCCATGACCCTGTGTTGGATAAGCGGTACAGCAAATGGATGTATAGATGGACTCAGATTTCTCAAATTAAAGATGCTAAAATACGGTCCAAAGTCAAGATCAAATTCCAGTGCAAATATATAACGTCATATCACCTCACACTGATTTTGGGACCCTCACGGTTTTTGGCTTGTCACTCTGGAGGAACCCTTGAAGGTTTTATATCATACCCTATGACAGTGTTTTCCTATGAGAATGAATTCCAAGTAGAAATGTTTTTTTTCTAAGCTTAAAACTCTTAACTATCCACAGAACCCTTCAATTTTTTAATCTCTTGATGCAGTGCCATTTAATAATACCCTTGTTCATTCCAAGTTAGTGTAGGAATAATTGTCAGGTATGAATTGACCTCTGAATGTTTGCCTTGGATGAATCAAATGAGGAAGTGCATCAGGACTTGACAGGACATTATCAGTGGAAAATATAGCCGTCTGAAGTAACTACGTCAGAAGACAATCAAATGACATCTCTGCAAATAGTGTGAATGTTCAAAACCCATACAGATCATTCTTTCAGATGGTTCTTTGTGATAATTATTATTATTTTTTTATTTGCTTCCAGAATAAAAAGAACAAACAACAAATCATCAGCAAAAACATTGCTTGCTAAATACTGTACACTGGAGAAAAGAATATTAGTGAAAACATGTTGTATTAATTTGTATTAATTTCAGTAAAGCCTTTTCTCAGTAAAGTGTATAAAAGTATATCCAGTATTTTATTTTACAATATGTACACCTGTGCGTGTGCGTGTTCAACATACTAAAATGTCATCTTTGTTGACATAATCTGTTTGAACTCTTCGTTTTTGCTAAGTAGGGCCTTATTGTCCTTTTTTTATGCCTGGCTGCCTAATTGACAGAGCCATTGGCGAGAATGTAATCTCGCAAGGAAGTAATTACATAGATAGCCTTGGTAGAACTGTCTCACAGCCTACATGAGCTTCTTAAAGGGGGAAAGGGGGGGCATCTGACTGGTTAGCGGTGATGCACAGATGATTAATGGAGACATTAGTGGCCACCCACACTGAACTTACAGACCATAACTCATCATCATCATCGTCATCATCGCCACCAACTACAACAACATTTTAGAAGTCTGGGAAATGGGATAGTTCCAATTTTAAAGAAACAATTCTACTTTTTTTTTTTTTTTTTTTTTTTTTTTTGAGATGAAGATCATGCAACAAGTGCAGTTTGACTAGAATGAGTCTACACTTGAGTAGAAAGCCGTGTAATAGCTTGGAAAAGACCAGGCACACTTCCTGTGGTGAAAATGACTAGCTCTGTACCACTGTTCAAAGGTCCCTTGTAGGCGTATTCTCATGGCTGAAAAACAGATAAGTACCTGTGACAGCAATCATAAAGAACCTGGCAGACCATTTGATTTTAAATGAACACTATGATATTTTATAGAATACTTCTTGTTTGTGCAGCTTACAGTAAATATTTTGCTCAAATATTGAAGAAGATAAACTACTCAGTGACTCATTATGCATGAAATGAAGCGCATAATGCATATACTCCTAAATATTAAGCTTTGATCACATGCTTTTTTTTTGCCACCTTCGTAAAATGCTGGGAAGGATTGGTGCAGCATCAGAATTGCACATAAGCACACGGTATCTAAAGTAAATATTGAACATAATAATGGGCAAGGAATGCCGCGGAACGGTTAGAAGAGCATTTGAAAAGTCAACATACCATGTTGTAATGTTCTACGGAACTTGAGCTTTACACATATTTAAACAGAATCAGAAGAAACAACAACAGACCATAATTAACTCAAGTCTCTAAATTATAAATCCCCGTGCAATGTATTCAAATATCAAACATCTGCTGGGATTTTACTAAAATTAATTGCTGGAAATGACCCTTTTATCAGGTGTGCATGCTCATAGGACAAACGCTTAATCAAGGACACTTAAGGGTTTTCCCTCAGAAAGAACCCTCAAGTTCTAAGTTCTTTATAAAACCCTGGTGTGTCCTTACCTATACAAAGAACCCATGAAGATGGCTTTTTGTCTAATAGTGTAAGCTTTGTCTGTAATTTATAATAAAACTCACACATCGCATTGCATATTAGAGTACAATCTACTCTACTGTAGAGCTATATGTTTATATGATTATCTAATCATATTTCCATTAATATATCCATTTTCTGTACTGCTTATCCTACACAGAGTCGCAGGGAACCTGGAGCTTATCCAAGGGAACTCAGGGGACGAAGCAGGGGACACCCTTTATGGTGTGCCAACCCATCGCAAGGCACAATCACACACACATTCACTTTGGAAATGGCAATCAGTCTACAATGCATGTCTTTGGACTGGGGGAGGAAACCCCCAAAGCATGGGGAGAACATGCAAACTCCACGCACACAAGGCGAAGGTGAGACTCGCACCCCCTAACGTACGAGGCAAACGTGCTAACCACTAAGCCAGTGTGCCCCACTGCTAGTTGTATTTTTTCTTTTTGTTGTATGTAAGTCTATTCCAGTATTCACTGCTTAATACAAGTGTGTTAACACCAAACACATCAAATCATGCAAACCAGGTATGCATGTATTCGCACACAACTGGCAATATTCAATAACAATTTTTGTCCTGGTCAGGGTCGTGGTGGATCTAGAGACGCAGAATCTCGAGAACACTGAGTGCAAGTCAGGAATCTCCTTGGATTAGATGCTAGTCCATTGCAGGAGACCATACACACACACAAACACACACAAACGCTCACTAATTTACACCTCGGGGAAACTAGAGAACCCAGAGGAATCCAATGCAAACATGAAGGAGAACATGAAAAACACTACACAGATAGTAACCCGAGTTACATAGTTACATTTACATTTATTCATTTAGCAGATGCTTTTTTAAAGAGACAAACAAGAAAGTACAACCAAAGCAGAGAATATATAGAGAATATATAGAGAATATATATATATATATATATATATATATATATATATATATATATATATATATATATATATATATATATAGAGAGAGAGAGAGAGAGAGAGAGAGAGAGAATACTATATCAAGCAGAGAAAAGTACAAGTAGTGCTACCGTACAATATTTATAATTGAGTTGTAGAGAAGCAAAATGTGCAGAGTAGAAGTGTAAGACCCAGTGTAAGTGCAGAATGTCATTATTATTATTATTATTATTATTATTATTATTATTTTAAATATATAAGGGGGAAGGGACAAGTTGGAGGTTAGTTAAGTATTCACAGAAGAGGTGGGTCTTTAGCTGTTTTTTGAAGATAGTGACAGATTCTGTTGTCCGGACTGAAGTTGGAAGTTCATTCCACCACTGAGGGACAGTCAGTTTGAAGGTTCTGGTAAGGGACCTCGTGTTACGCTGAGAAGGCATAACCAGGTGTCAGTTGTTAACTGATCATAGGTTGCGTGAGGGAACATAAACCTCATGGAGTGTGTTGATGTGGTGGTGGGGGGTGCTCTTCCAGACAAGGTCTTGTAAGCATTAAGGCTTTGAATTTGATGTGGGCACCTACAGGAAGCCAGTGGAGGGAGATGTAGAGGGATGTGGCATGGGTTATTTTGGGCTGGTTGAAGACAAGGCGTACTGCTGCATTCTGAATCATCTGAAAGGTTCCGATGGAGCTGGCCGGGAGGCCCGAGAGTAGTGTGTTGCATTAGTCCAGTTTTGAGATAACAAGAGCCTGAACTAGTAGCTATGTAGCCTGTTCAGTGACACGGGGTCTAATTTTCTTGATGTTGTACAGAATGAAACTACAGGATCATGCAGTTCAAGTTCAAGATTAAACATATGTCCCTGGAGCAATTGGAAAAACAGAGTGTTTCCTATCAGAAAGGGATTCAGGCAGAACAATTAAAAATAAGCTAAGAACCTTAAACTATCCAAAGAACTCCCGAAGAGCAAACTATCCTATTTTCTGAGATTGTAATTTAGTGATTTAAGAAAAGCAAACATCACTAAATAAGAAAATAAATAAATAAATAACCAAAGATACACAGAAGGAAGCTATGCTTGACTGGTCCTTTTGGCGAATGTTTCCTGCAGTGCTCACTTGTAAGATAAATACTGATATTTACTTGTCCACCATCAGGAGCATTCATTTACCGTAAGAGATTATACAGTAGTGTTTATTACAGTTGAGTAAAGATCATTGCAGCTTAACCTCATCACAAATGGGACTGACTACCCGTTTAGTATTAGAAAAATAAATCCGATTTGTAAGAGAAAACTTATGTGGCTATAATGTGGAAGCAGGCTGGTCTCCTATGTTTGAAAGTATAAACCTATTGTCAGAATGGCTGATTACAATGCATGAAAGTAATTTGCAAATATTTAACCTGTCCAAGCCCTACAAAGCCCTGCAGACACATATGCTGCCCCGAGACCAAACACTGAGTGGTGAGGACACATGTCGAACAAGAAAGGGCAGGCAGAGAACCAAATGATGTTTTTTTTCAAAGGGTACGGCATTACCAACATGATGTTTTAGTAATGAGCCTGAAGCCATATTTGTGGTCTCTTCCGGCACTGCGTGGATCACAGTGGGTCAATAGGAGGATAGAGTTGGGGCAACGGGGAGATCTGACAGAAGCGGGGGCAGAAAAAATAATTAATCGCATTCGTCTATAATTAATGACTTTCTCTTCCTCTTAATCAAAGAAACACATCCTGAGGTTATCAATGAGGACGCATGGAGAAAGCCATAGGCTGTTTATTTAGATCATGTGGGAGTGTAGGAGGTTACCCACTACGACATGAATTATTAATGATTCATGTGCATGTGCAGAGTGGAGAACATAATACAATAAATTACATATTGTAGAGACATAATGTAATATGTCTCTTTGCGGCAGGGCTGCTAAATGAGGACTGGGAACAGTTGGATTGATTGAGATGGCAAATATCTATCAAACTTAATCATAAACACACCTGCTGCCTTGTCTTTATATGCTCTAGTCACTGACATTCAGTCGGTGGATCTCATGAGGTGTACGTCTGGTGATACAGATGTTCAATATAAGACGTTTTTCACACGTGATCCGAAATAATTCTTTCAGTGATGGTGAGTAAAACCTTTGTAAGTTCGTCCTTTGTGTTCTTTCTCAGTATATCATAAAATAATTCATCCTGTCAGAAGTTCGTGAGTTTGGTTCAAATAGCCAAGAGCCCTTTACACCTTACTAACATCATTTGTTCAGAGACAGTGACTCTCCGGTGAGAAAGAGAGAACTTGAATATGATATGACAGTTGATGAGATGGAGGCTGACAGATTGATGGTCACAATGATGGACTCAATAATAGCAGGGTGCTGTTGAGGGACTCTCTTCTATCTGGATCTAAATTAAAGATTAAAGAACGATGAGAGAAATGATCGATAAGATGTCAGAGCAGTAAGCACCTTTTAAAACTTTGAGTCACGTTTTGAAGTCACCAGTAGACAAGTCCAGATCCATGTCACCGGTAGATCAACAGCATCCGAAAGGTTCGAGACACATTCGAGAAATTTTCCTCCAGAACTCAATGTGGTACGGTGCGATAAAGCCCAGTATTTTATTCCTCTTACACCACGAAAAAACTCTTAAATAAACAACGCATCATACTCTTAATTATTTATAGTAATCCTTAGTATATGCTCATGACCTGCACTGCAGGAGCCCATCATGTGACATCATACACACTGTGTGAAGGAAAATCAATGAGACTGTAATGAAATGATGCCCTAGACTCAGAAGATCACATTTACCTTTTCCTAGATGTACTGAATTTCACAAGCGTTTAATTAATATTCTCTAATTCTCTAATCCGTGAAGAGAAGCGAGAGAGAAAAGGAGGATGAGCACATGCACAGAGAAAGAGAGAGCTAACCGCAAACTAACCTATTTAACAGAATGAAATTAAAATTGAGTCAGATCAGTTTACAAGAAGAATGGAAATAGAATATAACAGAGATTAGAAGTTGGCATTGAGGTGGGTCAATGTAGAGTTAAAAAAAATTGCATCCTGGATAGTCATGTCTTTAAATGTGTTATATGAATAGTCTTTACATTTTGCTTACTTCTGTTCCAGAGTGACTGAAAGAACATCAATATCGAGTTGATAGCGTAAATATTTACAAAATACTGGTATTAGATACTGAAGCTACTATAATATCCAGGTTTTGACATTTAATTCCTGGGTGTTACAGTTAACTCATTCACTGTGGCACACAAATATTCATTTTCTTATTTGAATACATTTCTAGTCTCTGATTTGACAAATTAATTGGTCATAATCCTCTTCTTAGTAGGTTTGCTCATGATTTTCTGTCATTCAGCATCAAACATTCTCATCTCCTTTTGATAAAGGATACCGCATTGAAGCGCTGAAAATGGGAAGCAACCTTGATGACCAGACTGCAAGAAAGGATTCAGAGAAATGCACGTATTTGTGAACCCACAGGTCTGCATGGTGATTATGTGCGTGTAGTGGAAGACGGGCAGGAGCACAAGGCTGTTGTGTTCATCTCCCATTGCGTTGGCAGCCAAACTCCAATCACTTTGTGTTGGACTCTGCAGACAGAGCATGCGAGGACTCATTATATTGAAGAAAAAAAACCTGTATCTACTGCAGTGTTACAAAACACAATTGCTGAAAGGATGACATGACGGTTCTGCAATGTGCCTTTCTCCTCGTCACAGATTCACAATGCCTTTTAGGGATACAGTTTCATAAATAACCCAAAGTAATTTTTTTTAGCTTCCTTATTTTAGTTTAGGTTCTATTTACTGACCTAATGGACATCCCATTGACGCAGAGCATTTTTTTTTTTCATTTTATGGCAGTATATTGTGTACATCTTCGTCATCATCATCATCATCATCATCGTCATCATCATCATTTCTCTGCCTAATTATATTATTTATTATTATTTATGGAAACTCTACTAAAGCTAATGTCGTATGTTCTTTTATACCCCACAAGAGTAAATGAAGGAGGCAAAGAAATATCATTTATTGACAGATAGTGCATGTTAATTAAGGTAAGAACTAATAACTTGCTGTTACAGGAATATTATCAGTGACAGGGTGATGTGATAAAGTTAATTATTTTTCTTCTGCAGTACATCCTGATATGTTTTTTTTCCCTCTTATATCACAGCAATTTTCCAACAACTACATTTTTCATAATTAAAAAAAATGTCCCGTGCATTTTGCTCATTTACTGTATATTTTACGTTTAATGTTGTAGAACGTCATGTTAGTTCCTGTTGTCACTTATGTTATAAGAGCTATAAACAATCATTCCCTTACCAGCCTCTCTTTTATCTTTTTACTGAAGCTAATAAGATAAAAATAAATAAATAAATAAATTTAAAAAATGCAGCTTATCACACTGGAGACTGCTTCCAAAAATGATAAATAAATGTTTAAAAAAAAAGTAATTTAGGCAGTGTATGTGCCATACAAGTCATGATGTAAATTGTTACTACAGAAACCATAACATATCAGAACATATGCATTAATGTAAATCTTGCAACTAATGCCAGGGCTGCTGTTATAGAAAATGATACCACAGTGCAGTTGAATGCTCAAGTCTGATTGGTCAGAACATGTGCATTATTTTCATAAAACAGCATGGCTCATACAATAGTTCCACAGTAGTTACCGGCTTGTTTGTCATGCATCATCACCCTCTACCAGCATGCATTGCCTCCACAACATGAGAATACATTTTCTCAGGAATATTTACCCCCTTTTTAGTTCAACCCATGAGTTCTTTATAGTAATAAAAGTTGTAAATATTGCATGAAGTGATAAAAATAAATAAATAAATAATTAAGTACACTACATGAAAATTGCATATTACCAAGTGGAAATATCTTGAATATTGACAATTTAATTTCCAATATTTCCTATAATAAGTTTATAATGAAGCAAATATAAAATTATTAAACCTATTTGTGGACGTTTTTTTTACTCATTTCATGCTTTACATTTTCTTCTTCTGTTAGTGGATAATTTTGCTTCTTTCTTAAAATAAATGCTTAAAATTAGCAAAATGATCTTCTGATAGCGTATTTCAGGATTAAAATAAATTAAATGTCAAGTAAGATTTGGTTTATTGTAATCTTATTATAGGAAATACTAGATAAATGTGACTATTATCATGATATTTCCACTTGCTAACATTTTTTTTTTCAGTATTTAGAAATGTTGGAAAACGATAATAGCATTTAAAACAGACAGGAACATAAGGGTTATTAAAAGCCAGAGCAGCGTGGTGCCCATGTCACAGCATGTGTGGACAGGCTTCTGCAGGACAGCAGGGGATTGATGGCAAGTGAAGCCCGAGGTGTGATGCAACGTGTAAGAGAACGTGTCAAATGGGGAGGGGAGCTCACTGAGTGACATGGGGATGCTCTGAGAGTTGCGTGCTGCTCTCTGTTCTCAGCAGTGACACGAGGCCAAAAATAAAGCCAATGAGAAGAAGCCCAGTCCTCCCCACTGTAAGAGAATCTTCAGACATTCTCCATGCTAATTGGATTAATTGCTTGTGATGCGCTGAGGGACTTCTCAGAGACTCTGTTTGGCTTGTGATAGGTTGGGCTTGTGACAAATTACAGCAACCGAAGATTCTGGAGACAAGACCTTATACCAGATCTTTACTTCTTGAGTGCTTGCATAGCATGCATATATCTCGTAACTGGTCAATGTGTCGGCTTATGCACATTAGAGATGGTGAAATATGGGGAAAAGTGGGTTAAGAACTGAAACAAAACAAGTGATACCTACTGTAAATGTCCTTCATTTAGAACATACACACACTGTTCTCTGAACAACCCTGAAAAAAATCTGACAAAGTAGAATACACACAAGGCAGAAGACCTTTAAAACAGTGTTCAGTAAGGACTAAAAAAAAACAACTGGGTGGTCTTCAGTTTACTTCACATGAGGAATAGATCCAGGTGGATCCTGGGAACACTGGGCATGAGGCAGGACTACAACATGGATGGACACCAGGCCCTTGCAGAGCAGTATACACACACTCTTTCACATCTAGTGGCAATTTAAAGTTGATAATTCACTTACTGGCATGTTTTTGGGAGTTGGAAGAAAATCCACACAGACAGCAACCCAACCTCACAATACCTAAAATAACAATAGGATGCCTAAAAATAATTTAAAGCACAACATATATAACTGTTACACACACTCGCGTCATGCAAACAGTTTTCCAGAGAGGAGTTCTTTTAGGAGTTCTTCAGAGACTCTCAGTGGCATGTGGTGTTGGTTGGATGCCAAGTTTGTTCCAGAAACAGCTCAGCTGTGTTCAGGTTGCATAACTGTACAGCAAAGCATGTGATAGCTTTCACCCAGTTAGTGCGAAATAAAGGGAAAAAAAGGCACTAGCAGTGTATGTTTTTCAACCTTTATTTCTCATCAGTTATAGGCCCTCTTCAAACTTGGTATTAATATCGTTCTAAAGGGGCCATATGAGACAGAGTACCATGTACGCTATGTATTGTATGTTTCTCAAATGCATTTACACATGACTACATTTCATGACTACATTTGGCAAATCTGCCGAAAGCATCCTGAGGTCAATTCAGAATCAAAAATTAAAATTAAAAATACTAGCCTAATACCAACAATCAAAGAAAGTGCATATGATGCAAAGTGCATCATACAGCATTTTCTAAAACAAACCAACAGGCAGTTAGTTTGGCCAATAAAAGCAATGCTCAAACAGTCAGAGGAAACCTGGCAACACTGGAGACCGCATCAGGATGCATTAGCGTTCACACTACAAATATACTGTGGCTAAATGCGTCATATTATACCAGGTCTGAACACCACCTTATACTAATATAAAACCCTTGATGTCTCTTGTGTGTTAATTCAGAATTAATATCATTGTCATTTACAAAACTATTAAAATTGTTTACTCTTCTCTGGTATTTACAGTATGTGGTCTTGGAGAAGAGGTGTTTCTTTAAGGCAATCTCAAATACCGTAATATCTCTGGGATATTATGTATTCCACTCACTGCTTTCTGCCATCCACACTATGTCATGTGACAGGATTCAATCTGTGGATGCTAGAAAAAAAACACCACTCCAGTTTTGATTTGGCTCTTCAGAAACCTATCAGAAACTGACACAGCTCTTCTTCCAACATTTCCAATTTATTGTCTCTGGAAATAGTGCTGTGATGTTATTGGGTGAGCATTTTAATCATTTGCCCCTTGTCTTTTAAAGAGGTAATCAGTCTGTTTCTCTATGTTTTGTCTGTTTTTTTTCATCTCCATCCAGGCTGGTGTTTTATTTTGAGAACCACTGCTCAGAACTGTTGGCAGAACTCCTGTCAACTTCTTGAGCCATTTGACCAAGTAGGTGGGTTAATGTTAGGAGGCAAATCAGGGATGGAGTGAAATGTTCCTGCCAGTAAAGATGTATCATTTATCTTTTTAAGATCATTACAGTGTTTCACAGTGTAAGTGTTTTACTTGCATTTTAAAGATATGATTAGAAGTACAATATGAGCCTACGACAGCTCTAGTATGAGTAAAATATGAGCCTACGATAGCTCCCAACACTCACATGCTCTCTCGAGACATGGCATGAGTCGTTGTTTGTTACTTGTATGTCTTCTCATGGCTAATACAAGAAAATCTATATGTGTATGTATTAAGGTGAGATGAGATGAGGCCCCCTAAGGGCTGCTGGTTTCTGAATTTTCTCGGTTCTGGTCAGGCACTGTTCCCGTCTATGGCATGAATCCACTGGGGATGAGAGTCAGTGAGTACGGACATCCGAGTGACGGCTATCACTGTTGTGGGCGGTCCAAAGGTGGCTTCTCCAACCTTCTTGGTGTTGGGGCTTTTCACTAGTATTGTATCACCTGGGACAAAAGGGGAGTAGGTTTCTCTGCAGGTAAAGGGAGACAAGCAAAGACATTACCGTGCACATTATTACATTTTTTTCAATTAACGTTTGAGTGTAATCGAAGACTATCATGCCTGTAAAAGAAACACCAGGGTTAGCTTTAGTGGATTGGAACTTATTTGCCCATTATGATTTCAAAAGGAAATGATTGAGACTTTGGATTGGGCGTCATGGAAAGGATGTGAAGAGAAGGTGAGCCCTCTTTTGCAGCCCAGTTAGCCATCTCTTCCGCCAAACAATTACCAACCTCCACAAATGGTGCAACAATGCTTAACTTAGCATGAGCATCAGAGTTATGAGAGTTAGAGGGCATGATGGTTGTGGAATCAGCTGTACTTCGTGAATAATTGTCAGTTTGAGTGATATCACTGATTTAGACTGACCACTTCTACCCAGGTCTAATGATTTACATACAGAACAAATAACAGACAACATGGACAACATACAACAAAGACAGAACACAACAAAGACAGCAGGAAGGTGCAGAGTGGTGGTGAAGTATGCTCAAACAGCAAGAGGAACAGAGACAAAGAAAGCAATAGTGTGTGTGACCGAGATGGACTCAGTTTATCCTCCTATTTCAAAATTCTTTGAAAATAGGATTATACGATTTAAATTTACAATAATGCAGAGAGAAACACTACTCAAGTGCCGGAGCCAAATCCACCAATTTCAAAATTCTTTGAAAATAGGGTTATACTATTAATTAAAGATTCAACTAACAGTTGCTTCCAATTGCTTCCATAGAACACCACGGAATATTTATGCAACGCATGTAGTACGATTTGGATACATGAGATATCTACTTCAAGGCAGAGCAAACAAATTAAATTTATTCTTAGCTCTCAGTAGATATCCTGGAACGAGCCTCCAGAAAACTGTTAGGATTTGATCATCTTTTGCTTACGATTTTTAAGAAAAGAGAAAACGAAAATACACAAAAAAATATTGGCACCCTTGCCCCACCATACACTTTCCACACCAAGGCCTTGTGTGAGTTTGTCAAATAACATACAGACACACAAAATTCAAATGGCAAGATCTCTGATTTATTCAAAGAAAGGCAGCGTATGTATCATGCTTGACACACAACAGAGACAATGGGTTAACTATTGACTGGCTAGGCGGAAGGGCATATTTGCATAAAACAGGAAGCATGTAAATGTAAGACAGGAACAACTCCATATATGGTTTTCAGGAAGTCAAAGGAATATGAGCAAATGTTATTCAGGAAGATATGTAAATGCACGCAAATGGTATTTGGGGAGACAAAGGAATGCGCAAATGGTGAGGGGCTTTATCTGTTTGTACCTGGTTGAGACTGGTTTCGTGCAGTGGTGGAAGAGTAAGGGTATGTTTACATGACAACGATGTACTAAAAATTGGAAGTTTTTCTTCTGCCTTTTTGAAAAGTTTCACGTACAGACAACAACGTTGTCAAAACGATCCCAGGTCACATGGATTCGTGTAAACGACTAAAACCACTGTATTATGCATGCCAGGCCAGTAGTTGGCGATATCACGTTGTAAAGAAACACTACACGCCTGCGCACATAAGCATCAACGTCAACGTGTCCGCCATTTTGATCTGGGCAAGACCTATAACCACATACAAGTAAATGGGGGAGCTGTGGATTTTCTGGATAAAAAGTACAACAATGTTTACATTTCTCAAACAATTTCAATGTTTTATGATCTACGTGGAGTTACTTAGAATCTCGATAGTTAGACTTGGAAAATTATAGATGTCAAGCATAGATGCTTGTCAAGCATAGATGAGGCTTATTTTTCTTGGTCAATATATGCTGAGACATCCCTAATATAATGTAATATAATGTAATGTACATGAAATGTGCATAAAGGATTTTTCATTGCGGAAATAGATTTTTCTGTCTTCAATCCCATCATTTAGCTTTTCTTGTGCTCCAGGTCAGAATTTTGTTAACAAAGCTGAATCATTTTTAGACACTGAAAAAAATCTAAATAGTGAGACACTGGCAGTCAGTCTGCTTTCTATATTTTATTAGCAATAAAAGGATACAGATATTCTCCAAAACAGACAGTTACAAAGTTAATTATATGATTTTGAATACCCTTCATCGGCGTAGATATTGGTTAATAATGTGGCGTATGTAACAAATGCGTCTCCTCTGGTCGTAGTAGTGATGCAGTAAATCTACACTTTGCTGGAGAAGCGTCAATAAACTCAAAATCTTGAGCGGCACAAACAGTCCTGTAGTTTTGAATGTCTCGTGCATTGTTTTGAAGTACTCATGTGCATGCCTATAGACTGAACACGTAATACAAAGAGGAAAAGCTGCAACAGAGAGGGAAGAGTGTTCACAGAAAACTATGATAGTGAAAATAAATTAAGATGAATAAGGGCATTCAAAATAGGTTAAATCTGGATCAGTTAAGGTACATGCACACCGCTTTACCCATATCAAAGTTTCTACTAATGCATCTGTTCAAATAGCTGTTTCTGTTAAGGACATGCACTGATAGAGAAGAGCTCCCATTGGTTGCAGTCTGAAGGTAGTGGCCAATCACGAAAGTCAACATTGTGCAATCAAACGCAGAATATCCCCACTACGCTTAGGTACGGAACTCACTTTTGTAGGCTTTCGAGTGAATAAAAGATAGAAACCCTCTTCACGTCCCAAAAAAATGTAGCCGGTTTAAACTGGAACTCTGCCCCCCCCTTGAAATGGACCCCCCACCCCACCCCCAACACCAATTTCCAGCTCTGATTATAAATTGATAAATAAATCATAATCTTTGCAACTAACACTAACCAGCTAGCTAAGATAAACTAACTTGACAGAATTTGCTAGAGGTTTTTAAATAATAATAAATGTTCATAGTCTTCATAACTAACACTAACGAGCTAGCTAACATGACCTCACCTGACAGAAGTTATATTCATAATATGATCTCAAAGTCATTGTTAATGCTAGCTGACATGCCCTTGAATTTCTGAGAGGATTTTTTTCAAGTAATATTCATAAATGAATATCATCTTTACTTCTAGAGCTAGCTACAATTTTAACATACCGTAGGCTAACAAGAGGGTTTAGAATAACTCTATAACTCTATGAATAAAATTCCATTATTACATTACTCAGACTTGTCCAAGGAGTTGTTTAGCACTTCATCTCCCGTGTCATGCGTAATTACACCCTTCAGGTTGTTCACACTAAACAATTTCTCACCTTACTTGCTATTCTTTGCTTCATTTTTGCATCTGCTACTTTAGGCTATGTATATATGTAGGATTGATTAACACAAAGACAGTGATTGTAAGAATAAATTAATCTTCTCTTCTGCTCAGGAACCAGGCATAGACACAATAGCTAGCAGCGATCTGGTGCTCTAAAAATGCACTTGACCTGAAGGAGAGAGATGCTAGCACTAGCCAATGCACTGTCATGTCCCCTGAGTAGCCTTATGTCTCATTGGAAAAGTAGTTAATAAGCATGTGTAAGTAGTTACTTAACCCGTGTTTTCTGTCACACGTCACTAGTTCATTTTGAAAGTCTCCTACACTCTTTGAAACATCGTAATGTTTTACTTTTACAATGCCGTAAACACGCAAGTTGGAGCATGCTGCATTCTGAAAAAAGAAGTCTTGTTTGTATGTGCGTGGGAGAATGTAAAGGCTTCCAGGGAGCCTCAAAAGAAGCTGAAATGTGTTTGAGAGGCAATCTCAGCACTTACTGAAGAGGCATGGATTAAATCTCTTTGTCCAGTGATGTGCACTATCCTTCTACTGCATTTAGTTTCCTTTTAGAAAATGTTCAGCTCACATTTGCACAGCCATTGTATTGTCTGTTTTAATGGAATTTGTCAGTTAAAAAAAATATTTTTAGGTCAGAACCCAGGGACCCAAGTTGTTGTGGTGTGGGTGGGTGAAAGGTTTGAAATGGATGAAAGGATTTTTTTTTTTTTTACACCTTGATGGGTTTTTGAGCAAAACAGTAATTATTTAATGCTCTGCATATACAGTTTGAGGCTTGAATAACTTGCACCAGAGACCTTAGAATTAGTGAAGGTACAGTTACATAAAATTCCTTCTTCGTGAATGTCCACGTAAGCAACTAAAGGCAACAACAGTTACCCTTTAATGCTTAAATATTATTGATTAGTTTATGGCTATAAATAAGACAATTTGGTGGTTATATTTTGTTTCCTCGTGCCGCTTCATGTTACCACTTCTGAGGAGTGCCACAGACTCTGAACTGATTAGACGTCTGTTTTGAACTTAAAGAGGGGAGAGTAAACATACTTTCCTGAAAGCAAGTTCAAATTTTCTCCTTTCTGAACTAATATCTTTTTAATATACACACATAAATGTATTGGACAACTAGGGGGCCACAGTGGCTTAGTGGTAAGCAGGATTGTCTCGCATTTCCTGGGTCAGGGGTTTAATTTCCTCCTCTGCCCTGCATGCACGGTGCTTGCATACTCTCCCTGTGCTTTGGATGTTTCCTATAGGTACTCTGGTTTCCTCTCCCCAGTCCAAAGACACGTGTTGTAGGTGTGCATTGATTGTCATTTCTAAATTGTCTTTGGTGTGTGAATGGGTGTGTGAGTGTGTGCGCAATTGTGCCCTGCATTGGGCTGGCACTCTGTCCAGGGTGTCCCTCACCTTATGCCTGAGTTCCCTGGGATAGGCTCCAGGCTCCCCCCATGACCCTGTGTAGGATAAGCAATACAGAAAATGGATGGATAGATGGATGGTATGTGACAAATGAACTACAGAATACTAGAAAACTAGAGCCACTGATCTGTGGCCAATCTTTTCATATATTCATCAACTTGTTCAGTCCACTGAAACTTCCTGATTCTACATCCGGGCCACTGTGTGCCAGTTTCGTTGACAGCATCTGTCCTAGGGTTGTCCTCAGTTAAGGTTTACTTATTTTCCACAAATTCCAATAGTTTAGTGCTCCAATCGAAGCTACCTTGTAAAAACAGTTACTGTTTCTGAAGCCCATTTACAGCCTATTACAGATTAATTCTCAAAATCAACAGATGTTTATGCATATAATGTTTCAATTTAAGTGTTCATACACCACAGACAAAATCATACACGAAGTTTATGGAAATGCTAGCATTTTGTAACAGGTGATTCGCCAAGAATGATATGAATGACATTACTTGAAATGAATCTTTTTGCATCTTTATTGATGGAGTCACATTACTGGCTTCACATTTCTCCATTTTATACACGTCTGCTTGGTCCCGCTGACCTCTCTCCCTGGCAGTGCTTTCCTCAGCATTGATCAGAAATGTTTAAGGGAAATTGCAGCATGAGAGGGATCATGATGGGCCAAGCAATAGCAGGAAAAGAGATTGGAGAGAATTTAACTTATGCGTTTGCTGATTGCAATGGAGAGAGCAATCTTTACCTCGTTGGGATTTTTTCCTCTCATTTCTCCCCCTCTTTTCTCTTTGTGTGGATCCATCATAATGCTGAAATTGGACACTACTTGGCATGTATGATATACTACATATAAGTCTGGGACTGACTTACACCAATGATATGACCTACAGCAAAGATATCTACCTATCAGGCCTTGATTTTTTTTTTTTAAATCTGAAGCCTAAGGGTTTAATGTGTCTTTAAGAGTGATGAGTATGTGTATTTACAGGTGTTGTGGGCAGATTCTGAGTAAACAGTAATGCATGTGATGCATTATCATGTCCAAACACTACTTCTACAGGGGCATAGGCCATGGGTGTAAAGGTAATTTCAAAAGCAATAATGTAGCTCTTCCTTACTAATCCCCCTTGACATTTCTGCCTTTTCTTTCCATTTTCAGAGGAAGACAAAAGAAACTGAAGTCTATTAAAGACATTATTCATGTGGCTCCCAGTGCTGCAGGTCCATTAAACCCAAATAGGTAAGGTTATTGCTTCTATGGCATTTTGGAGGTGATCCTTAATGGATTTTGACATAGCTCCTCCTAAAGCTATGTGCTTAAATTATTTCATTTAGGATGTCTGGCAATGCCAATAGTGATATTGGGTTAAAGTGGACACTTTTAAATTGCTCCAGAATAAGAGTAGTCTTACCTATCTTATATTAGTTCAGAATATGAGCTTTCATTACAAAATGATTTTCCAGTTCTTTAAACATAAAGACTAGACCTTGAGGAAAGGTTATCAAACTCTTACAAAAATCAAACACACAGTTTTCAACATTTAATACACCTGCTTTTAATAATCTCATGAGTGTCTCATGTGTGCAAATGAATCACTATTACCAGTTGACTGCTCATGTATACAAACTGTAACTGGATTGTTTAGTTTGCAACCAGATAATGAAAACGGGATTTGACCAAAACTGAGATTTTCCACCAATAATATACTTTGACAAGGCTATTTAACAAAAACACAACATACACTCACTGTCCACCTTAATGGGAACACCTGTACACGTACTTAATTGTGCAGTTATCCAATCAGCCAATCATGTGGTAGCAGCACAATGCATAAACTCATGCAGATCATACAGGTCAAGAGCTTCAGTTAATGGTCAGACCAAACATCAAAATGGGGAAAAAGGTCTGCACTTATATAGCAGTTCTACAAAGCACTTTACACTGTTTCTCATTCACACACGAATGACAGCAGAGCTACCATGCAAGGCACTAGATTGCCATCAGGAGCAACTTGAGGTTCAGTGTCTTGCGCAAGGACACGTCAGCATTCAGAAACACGTGTGCCGGGAATTGAACCGCCAACCCTACGATTACTTGACAACCTGCTCTATCACCTGAGCCACAGCTGTCCCATCTCTGTTAGCTCTTCTTTATCTGCTATCTCTATCTTTAACTGTGACAAACTTTGTAACTTTTGTTTTTCACACCATTCACAGAATGGTGTGAAAAACAAAAACATGATAAGAGAGGTCAGAGGAAAATGGCCAGATTAGTTCAAACTGCCAAGGAATGATATAGTAACTAAAATAATTACTTTTTACAACTGTGGGGAGCATCTGAGAATGCACAACACATCAAATCTTGAGGGTGATGGGCTACAACAGCAGAAGACCACACTGGGTTCTACTCCTGTCAGCCAAGAACAAGAATCTGAGGCTATCATGGGCACGGACTCACCCAAGCTACACAACTGAAGATTAGAGGGGAAAAATCACCTGGTCTTCAACTGTCCGGTTTTGTTGAGTCCGTGCCCATTCTAGCCTCAGGTTCTTGTTCTTGGCTGACAGAAGTGGAACCCAATGTGGTCTTCTGCTGTTGTAACCCATCAACCTCAGTTGTAAAGAGTAATTATTTGACTTACTGTAGACTTCCTGTCAGCTCAGACCATTTTGGTCATTCTCCATTCTGATGTTTGATGTGAACATTAACTGAAGCTCTTGACATCTATCTGCATGATTTTATGGATTGTGATTGGATAACTGTATAAATGAGCAGGTGTACAGGTGTTCCTATTAAAGTGGACAGTACTGTATATTTCTAATTCACATATATAGTAAATATATTTTCACTAAAGGGACAAGAACATGTGGAACCCCCCCCCCCCCCCCCAAACCCCTCCCACACACGAAATCTTGCCTTAGATGTTTTCTTGCAATGAACGCGTGCTGGCTAAAAGGCCAGTTTAAACAGTAAAATATTATGTGTCAAAATATTTTCGATGTTCCTGATCTGTCATGTCGCCATCAAAGCAGAAACTAGGCAGCTGATACTTCGAAAAAGGCCAGGTGACATTATTTCACCCTTCAACTGTCCGATTTTGGTGAGCCTATGCCACATGTTACCTCAGATTCATGTTCTTGACTGACAGGAGTGGACACCAATGTGGATTATAGACCCCAAATATAGACCCCTCAATGTTTGTTGTGTATTCTGTGATGCTTTTCTGCTCACCAGGGTTGTAAAGAGTGGTTATTTGAGTTAATGTAGCTTTCCTGTCAGCTCAAACCAGTCTGGCCATTCTCCTCTGACCTCTCTCATTAACAAGGCACATAATCATGTGAAAAATTTATGATCACATAAGAAATCTATGTGATTTGTTGATAATTTGTTTTCTGTGCTTGAAGACGATGTTTCTTAACCTCTGAACACAGAATGTATATGATTTTTGGTGTTAAGTAATGGATGCTTCAAGTATTCAAGTAAGGAGGAAAAGACAAATGTGAAGCTGGATGTAAGCCAAGGTCAGAAGGAAGTTGCTAAAGGAGAAAAAGCAATGGTGCCCATTAATATTCACTTGTTTGCGCGTGCTCAATTTGAATTCAGAATAAAATATGCTCAGGTTATTGACATAGACATGGTTTGAACTTGTGGCAGCAAACAAGCCAAAGAACCAAATAATTATGAACTGTGTACACTTTATTCACAATACATAAGGAAAAAAGCATCTAGTTATCTGAACTGCAATTGAATTGCAAATCTTATAACAGGCTTGGATTCACCAAACATGCTTTCTTTTGCTTGTGCACAAACAATGTTTGTCTATTTGATTGTATTCATATAAATTATTTGCAAACGTCAGAAAATCTAGGTACAACCATTGGCCAAAATTATGCACCTACATAATATTATGTAGATTATATTAGCAGCCACATTCTGTATATCCTACATGTCATTTTAGCTAAAAACAGCCATTTTAAATGCTTTCATGCTATCAGGTAATTTGTATAGATATTCATTAAAAAGTAAAATGTTACTGTGTGTTATACAAAGAGCTACCTCACCTGTTAAACTTTTGAACAATAACTTGTTTATTTACATAGTACAATATAAAAAGACTTTATAGAGTTTGACTAAGTAATTGTAAGGCTCATATTAAAGCTTTCTTGTTTGCTTGGCTGTAACTCTGTGGGGATTTTATATATTTATTTAAACATTTTAATGTTCCTGACCTGATAAAGTGTTGTGTTTCAGTTGCTGGGCTATTCTGCATGAGGGCCAGTCAATGTATTACTAGGAATAGTTTCATAGCATATTAACCTTTAAATAAGCACACTGGGTATGATTCAGATAGCTAAAACAATAAATAGCAATGTTATCATGGTAAAATAAAAAATTATTTGAATCTCTCAAGCGCTCTAGACAAACAGGTGTACGAGAGAGTCTCATTAAGCCGTCTGTGCATACATCATATAACGACCAAATGTAATCTCAATCTGTTTTCCATTTGCTCACTAACCGAGTTAAATGATCAATTAGTCTCATGGAGATGGACTAGTGGATGATCTCCTCTGCATTACTTCATATAACAATGAACAGAGTGAGATAAGATGACAACTCTAATTCATCATCAAATCTTTCATAACCCATCCTCTAACATATTAATGAACCATTTCGTACATTTAAAATATGTATGTGTGTAAATGTTTGCATGCAAGTCAGAAAAGGGAGGAAATGGCAGTCACTGACAATGTGTACTTAAGTGTGTGTGTGTACACTGCACTTAAGATGGTCTACAATTCAAACAGAGACGATCATGAACCATTCTCAACAACATGTCAAATGATATTTATCTATGTTCCAACATCATAAAATGTATCAGCACGGACCACATAAACTGAAATTTCAATTATAATAGGACTAAAGTTGAGTTGCTAAACATCAACAACCACAAACTGCCTACATATTGTTTCAAATTACTTTTTTAAACACAACAGCAGCTTTAAATTCTAGAATCTGATTGGTCAGAGAAAAAAAAAAAACGGATTAATTTTCTATAATATCAGCTCGGCCAATAGTTCAATATCGCAGGTTTATATTATGCACTCATTGTAATATAAATTTTTTTCTATAGTAACACATCATTCTAAGGAACATGTATGATGGATACTCCATATAATCTAAGAATAATAATTGTATAAATATTTCATACAGTGGGGGAAATAAGTATTGAACACGTCAACATTTTTTCAGTAAATATATTTCCAATGAGGCTTTTTTCCAATGAGGAAATTTTTACCAGACATCAGTATTGAGAAATCAGGAAATATAAAGCCTTCACACCATTAAAGTCTAAAAATGCAGTTATGTGTAATAAAGAGGAATGACACAGATATTTTAAAGAACAAAATATTACGTGAAAGAAAAACTCAAGAAAGAAACAATTACAGATACTTAAAAAAACAGACTTAAGTGCAGTGACAAACTTACAGTATTTCCTGTTTCTAGTAAAGCCACACAAACATGTTCTATCCCTGATTATATACCGTACATAGTATATGAACAAGTTTCTCACATTGTCCTAATGTAGTACATGTACAATTGCTAAAGGACAAGGGTTAGGGTTAGGGTTAACCCTAACCCTAGGTTACTCTACACAAATACCTTACACATCATTTAATGTAATTATATTATGTGTTTGATAAATACATCAATTTACTACTCCAAATAAGTAAACAAACAAATAAAACATTACTGCAAATGCTGTAATTGTACTTACTGCTGACTGTTTCCTTAAAACAAAAATGATCAAATAAAACAATGCAGTTAACATAATAAGCCGAATTTAAAACTTTAAAAGAGAAAACATTGAGCCTTTTTTTTAACGGGAAGACCCTTTTTCTGCATTTCTGTTACATGCAGATGTGTTCTATTTAAGTATCAGTTGAACTACAGCATCAATCTTGCATAAAATAAAAAATATATGCTTGTTGATTTCGATTTTAAATATGCATGACAGATGGATGGATGAAACAGACCTCATTTACTGTGAAGAAGCGGTCATAAAGTCACTTTTGTGTGAAGAAAAACATGTTTCTGTCACGTATCTCAGTTTTAATCACATAAACTTCTTAATGTCATTTAAAAAAAATGAGCTGTTTTCATTTCGTCATGTTTGTCAGCCTCTAAGGAGGAAACTTAGAGTAATCTCTCGCCCACATATTTACCAGAGGTGCTGGCTTTCAGATGAGTGTTCAGCCTTTCAGCAGGAGATGTTGGGTGGAGCTACTGATTAAATACTGATTAATGACCCCTTCATGAAAGTGTTTTTTTTAAAATTATTATTTAAAACTGGACAGTAATATCCAGTGATATCTGATGTTTTAAGTAAGTTCTAGTTCTGTTGAGTCATCACAGATATTATGGTTAGAAAATCATATCTATCCATCCACACTGTCCCTGCTTGCTCGAATGCCAGCGCATCAGTCCTTTGTAGCCGAGCTAGAGCAGTTCTTTGTTTGTTAATAAATAGTTTACTTTCATATAACAGGCTGACTCATCTATGTAAATATTTTGTGTGTCAATGAATAGTTTTTTTTTGTTGGTTTGTTTTTTACTATCCATCCATCCAGCCATCTTCTATACCGCTTATCCTTTTCACGGTCACGGGGAACCTGGAGTCTATCCCAGGGAGCATCGGGCACAAGGCGGGGTACACCCTGGACAGGGTGCCAATCCATCGCAGTACACAATCACATACACACTCACACACCCATTCATACGGACACTTTAGACATGCCAATCAGCCTACCATGCATGTCTTTGGACTCGGGGAGGAACCCGGAGTACCCGGAGGAAACCCGCGCAGCACGGGGAGAACATGCAAACACCGCACACACAGGGCCACGGTGGGAATCGAACCCAACCCGACCCTGGAGGTGTGAGGCGAATGTGCTAACCACTAAGTCACCGTGTGCCCCTGTTTATTACTATAGTATATGTAATAATACAAGATCATAATGTATGTCTGGCAGTGAGTGAAATCTGTTCCATGTTGCTGTGGCTGAATTCTGACAAAAAACAACAACAAAAAAACACAAAAACATCATTTTGGCCAAAGTTGAGTTTCTCAACCATTTATTTGACTTGACAACTCTACTTAAAACCAATAAATGAATAAATGTTTGTTTAAATAAAATACTTGCTCGAATGCCAGTATGTTTGTTCTTCATAGGCAAGCAAGAACAGTTCTCTTGTTAATAATATTTGTTTTCATACTGACTGACTCCTCTGAGAGCATGGAAATGGGAAAGGGAAAGAACTGTTAGCGTCCCACTGTGGTGCTTCTTGTGCAAGAGTGTTTGTGTGAAGAGTTCGGCTTAATTATCAGTGTGAGGAGTTCGCACTTGAACCCGTCGGTATGTATTGTTCAGTCACAGTAACCTGAAGAGACTAAGTGAGAATCTCTCTTCTTACTCTACTATTAGAGACACAAGAACACGTGAGAGTGTTCTGAGCTAATACTGAGCTAATGCTCTGATCCAGCCAAAAAAAAAGAAGGCTTTCTTCTGTGTGTGAAGAGACATGGTGTTAAAACCATTCCCATTTCCACCTGATTGTTATATAAACCATCACACAGTGCACAGATTTGAACATGGTGTATTTTGTTTTTTATCAAGATGCTTGTTGAATGTGTTCATTAATTTTTTTTGGCCTGCACGCAATGGCCACTTGAGGCACAATATATACATCATGAGGTATGCTACACGTGCATCATGAGGCATGCACGTTTGTCTAAAAATTTGTAGGCCAACCTTAAGCTATTATCATCATTTCCCTTGGGGAAAATCACATACATTTCACATGATCATATGCTTTTCTTATGTGAGTAATATGTAATATATATGTATGTAAGCATGCAACATTGTGTGAATAATAAATCCACATCTCCTACACTATGTGGCCAAAAGTTTGTGGACACCTCTCCACTAGATTTTGGCATGTAGCTGTGGGGATTTATGCTAATTCAACCACAAGTGCATTAGTGAGGTTAGGCACTGATGTCCGGTGAGGAGGCCTTGGGCACAGTCACATTCCAGTTCATCCCTAAGATGTTCAGTGGGGTTGAGATCAGGGTTCCGTGCAGGACAAGGGCACCATCATGCTGGAACTGGTTTGGGCCTCTTAGTTCCAGTGAAGGGAAACTGTAATGCTATGACATACAAAGACATTCTAGACAATTGTGTGCTTCCAACTTGGGTGTACTTGTGTGTGCCAACAGTTTGGGGAAGACCCACATATGGGTGTGAGGTTCAGGTGTCCACAAATTTTTGCCCATATAGTGTACCTATGAAAATAAATGCATAATGTGTAACAAAAAAAGTCATGTGTGAAAAATTAATCATGCATAAAAACCACATCAGATAAACAAATTATGTGTAAAGTGGATAATCTCAGTGTACTACTGTATACTACGCAAAACTCTACTGCAGATTTTGCAGTAGACTGCAAGACTGTCCTTTGCTCATCCCCAGGTTCTGTTCATACAGAAAATCCTTTCACACTTTGTACTGTTTGTCTTTACTTTTCTACAACAGGCTATTGTAATGATTTATAATCTCTCCATCCCATGTCACACAGAAAATGATGAGTTCCCTTTTGAGTCTGGCTCCTCTCAGAGTTTCTTCTTCATGTCGTCTCAGTGAATTTTCACTTCCATTGTCGCCTCTGGCTTGCTCATTAGGGATCTAAATCTACATCGAGATTTCTGTAAAGCTGCGTTGTGACCATGTCCATTGTTAAAAGCGCTATACGACTAAAATGTAATTGAAATGAAAATTGAACGTGGAGATACTGAATGCTACACTACATCTGAAGCGCTGCTGAAGTCACAAAGCAGTCAGTGCACACGTCTATAGTCTGAGCTCTAATGCCAGAGTGTATGTCAGTCTGTGGCAGACAGGCTAGAGAAGGGCAGGTCATAGGACACAGCACCAAATTTTGTTTGTGCATCAGGGAGATGATGTACTTCACCTTATTCACCTATCCAATCAAAATCTGCATACAGCTGCATGGTGTTGCATTGAGTGCTGCATCTGGCATAATGACGGCACGATTAGAGGAGGACTGACACATTTGATATGCATATTACTTAGTGAAGCAATACATGATGTGATTGCACGCCTCAGCGACACAATGGAGGTTGATATCTAGAATATGAATTTAAAAAAACAAAGCCAACATAAGCCACAAGGTATTGATTAGCTGGCGTTTTTTTTACTTGGAGTGATTTGAATGGACGGCGATTATCATTTAATCTCATCTTAAATTAATTATCGTGACATGATTACATTTGCGATGGCATGTTCATTCCTCATGGATGTGTCATGGTGTGAAAACAACCCTTCCCTTCTTATTCACTGCCAAAAGGCATGTATTTGACAAGCATGTAAGCCTTTTAATAAGCAGAATATCTACTGGATAACAATATGATTCAGTGAAATATGTAACGCATCAGGGCAGAAACTGCTCTTGCATCTTGTCCCAGTAATAGTCTGAATATTGGTTGAGCCTTAAAATGTCTGATGAATGTTTACATGCATTTGGCAGCTAATGGAGCTCTCCATTTTGTAAGGGTGAAACCTGAACCTTTCAGCCACTTTTCCACTTCATGAGATGTAGTAATACTGACGTGTTAGTATTATTATTCCTCGTCTCTACCCCATCTTGTCTATTTCACTCTCAAGCAGATGAGACTTGGTAAACAGGGTGTATGTGAGCTTCAACACGGTGCTACTTTAATTTTGTTTAAAATTGTTTAATTTTGTCCCTCCATCAGACTCTTTTCAGAATATGTGCTCATAGCCTCAAGGCATGTACAACCCCAATTCCGAAAAAGTTGGGACAGCATGGAAAATGAAAGTAAAAAAAAAAAAATATTATTCACCCTGTCTGTGTTTTATTGAAAACACATTATTAACACATTATTTGATTTTTTTACTTAATGAATTTAAGTATTTTTTGAAAATTTAAACTCATTTCAAATCTGATGACTGCAACACACTCTAAAAAAAAGTTGGGGCAGTTGACTTTTTACCACTGTGTAACATCACCTTTTCTTTAATAACCTTTTCTTTAATTAAGCGTTTGGGTGCTGAAGAGGTTTAGCAAGCGGAATTATGCATCTCTTCAGCTGTGTAATTGTATGGGGCCTTCATTGCCTTATTTTGTGCTTCATAATGTGCCACATATTCTTAATCAGAGACAGGTCAGGACTGTCTCACGTCCTTGAACCGTTGCAAAAAATGGCTCCCTTGTGCAAGGAATTGTGGGCAATATTAGCGGAAAAGTGTCCATGGATCCACATACCAATCTACCGGAAATAGTAGACCATCCGGGTACCTTTTTGGATACTCATTTCAACATACTAGGAAATTTGGGACACACTAATTCTAATCTCAGATATTATATAGGACAGATAGTAGGCTAATTGAGACAGAGCAGCGGTCTCAATATAAAGGCACCTGTTCATGGAAGACTCCAGGGTGTATTAGAGACCATCAACATTACCTAAATAACCTGTGTCATAAAGACCAATGAGTTGCCAAACCTATCTAGGACAAAGTTCCAGAAAAGTATCAGTCAGGGTTTGGTTATGAAAAATATCGCAAACTGTGAACGTTCCATGAATTAACCAGAGAACGAACCAAGTGGCCAAAGGTCAACTCTGAAGAAGCCACCTTACAATAGAACACACATCATAATGTAATTCATTTAAATGTTTGTGCATCTCTTATGTGATATCAGCATATCATTGGTTTGTGCTGAATTCATTTATATTCTTGATTGAAGCTGTACTCAATATTGGTAATTATAATATTTTTAAACAATGAATTATCATTATCTACTGTAATATCATGTTAAACAGGTTATAGACAAATATTTTCACACATATAGCTCAGTTCTCTCTAGTAGATCTTGTTGTACTGAAAGCATAGTGTTATGTGAAATCAACCAGGTAGAACCACATTAATGCACAAAATGTAGCTGTGAGTTGGCTTTAGAAATGCAGCCCACTGACTGGAAGCATTAGTCACTTATACTATCTTTTACAAAAAAGTACTGAACCTTACCTTGAACTACCTTAACAACAGTGGAAAATAAAAACAGATAACAGCATGGCCATGGGTCAGCGGTCTGGCTTGTGAGAGAGAGTAAGGCTGTTTAACAATGTACAGATATGCTACAGATATATCGTCTCCTAGCAATTTCCCCCAGAGAAATTTCTTACAGACATAAAGGAAATTCAGCCATGCTGAATAAAGTAAGGTTGATTGGATTCTCACAGCTCTTGTGAAGGGGGTTATCGATGATAGCACACACTGCTGCGTATTGGGAAAACTGCTATACTTTGTGTATGTTACATTTTTTAATTATGTATTTCTCACATCCTACTATCATTTTGAAAATATTATGCGATTACATCTGATCACTGCATCACTACACTGCTGAACACAACTCATTTCAACATATTGTTATAGTTAGAAAAAAAAAAACTGGTGTGATGTGGCCCAATGCAGAGCCATAATCAGCATGCACTGAAATATTTATTTCTTCTTATACCATTGCAACTAGCACAATTTTTTTTATTAAAGAAAACATGGTACTTTTTATCCAAACATAGTTATATTTGTGGAAGTTTCTGTTGTCACTTACGTTATAAGAGCTATAAACTGCCATTCTCTCACCAAGTTGCCTCATGAAGTTGACAAACTGTATCTTGTCGTATTACTGAGAAACTGCAAAGCCCTCTGTCCTGAAAACTTTCCTGTTTTGGAAACGGTAAAGAAACAGCTGACTGTTACAACGCTCTACCACTGTTGATATATTGCATCCATCCATTTTCTGTGCTGCTTACCCTACAACCTGGAGCCTATCCCAGGAAATTAAGGGTACAAGGCGGGAGACATCCTGGACGAGGTGCCAACCCAATTGCAGGGCACAATTGCACACACACATGACGGAAAATTTGGAAATGCCAATCAGCCTACAACACATGTCTTTGGACTTGGGGAGGAAACCCCTGAAGAACAGGGAGAACATACAAACTCCACGAGAAACAGGGCAGAGGTTGGATTAAAACCCCCAACATGGGAGGTGTGAGGCAAACGTGCTAACCACTAAGCCGCCGTACCCCTAAACTCCTTCCAAAAATGCTAAATAAATGTCTCCTTACAGCAATCCTTACCACATCAAAGACAACACACAAAACTGGTTTAAGATGTTACTATAGAAACAATAATATATTTGAAAAAGAGCATTAATATAAACTTATGATTTGGCTTATAGCCAGCAATACTGTCCAGGTTTCTATGTAAAATGTATCAACACCTTCTGACCAATCAGATTTGAGAATTCAACAGTGCTGTGGTATAACACAGCGTGATATGTCAGTTAAGTTCATGCTGTCCTTGAGTGAACTTGGATGAATGATCCTATGTTTTTGTACCATTAAGGTCACTTTGTATTTTTACAATTATTGACACAGGCACTTTTGCTATGCACAATAGAACAGCCCTTCTCTAGCCTGTCCATCATTGGAAAAGGACCAACACAGGAGCATCACTGAACAGAATAAACGTCACTGTTGCTGTGGTTTTCAAACACTGTGCACACACACTGGCCACTATTAGATACATATAGTATCTTGGTGGTGCGCAGATAATCTTCCTCTAGCCCATCAATGTCATTTTCTGACGACAGAAATCTTTTTTTTATCTGACATTTCGGTCACTAGTCTGTCTCATTCTAGCAGTGACACTGATGTGTTTTAATACACCACATACACTACAATGTTACTCACTCAGCAGCGAGCCTACATTGCTCCTATCCACTAATGGACCAAGTAAAGGAAGAACTGATAAGCTGTGTATAGCAACAAATGGACTACAGTAACTGTATACATACTAAATGCTCCTACATGGCTATAGTACATGATATAACAAGCTAATATATTGTGTATGGGTCTCTCTGTGTGTGTGTGTGTGTGTGTGTGTGTGTGTGTGTGTGTGTGTGTGTGTGTGTGTGTATGTGTGTGTGTGTGTTTGTGCCCTCATCCTTGTCCCTTTCAAAACTTAGAAATGAGCTACATCAGACCCTTGATGATACTTTGGGAAACAAAAATGCTCTTTAAGCCATTAGTAGTGTTTGTGGTGTGTATCACACTCGTGAAGTGTGTCATAGTGTGTCAAAGTAGTGGTGTGCCCAAAATCCCACTCTCATCATCATCATATCCTACAATTCCTCTTACAGCTTTCAACCAAACGAAAACCAAATGGATCATGGTACAACACAACACATCCCTGCTGGAAAAAAACAAAACAAAACAAAAACAAAAACTATAGAAAGCATCACAGTAATTCTAATAGTTTCCACTTCAAATAAAATTACAAACTAACAGCTAACCATTAAAACCATTACCATTACTGGTCCTTAACGATATCCACTAGACTTTACACGCCACCAATAGAGGCAACAAATTACCAGTAGAGACCCACAGGGACCATTACAGTTTCCATTAAAAACAAAAAATTCCCATTATAATCATTAAAACCATTACAAATACTATGAGGGTTTCTATTTTTTTTTTTCAGCAGGGATTTGTAAACTTCTTCAGATGTATTGTGGCCTGTTCATATCAAGGCAGAACACACATCTTCACATTATAAAGAATATTATTATGCAAATAACAACTTTAAAAACAACCATTGCAGCCTAAATGTTTTCTGCAGCTCTTGCTCTTCTTATGAAGTGGAAAATCTAATCAAACAGCAATGTGGTGAGTGTGAAACCATTCCTAATTTCCTGTCAGAAAGAACGAACCAAGTTTCTAAAGTTTCTAAAGCTTTCATTGTCAAAAACTATTCGTTCTGGTGGCACTTCAGTGAGGGACCGGCGCAACACCGCCATCTTGTGGTAGCACAAATGCTTACCATTATTGCCAGAAAAACAAGTTGTGCTTGCGCGCCCCCTAGAGATTAATTAGCGGAATGAGGCAATTGTGTTCTTATATTAAACGTATTAGTTGATATTTAACACTTGTTTAATCAAGTGTCTTTCCTTTCGTCATTTCACCGGTTATACTGAGTCTGAGAAGGAAATTACCTCATATTTATACCCCTGTAAAACAGGAAGTCATGGTTGAACAATTTCCTGTTCCTAGTCACCCAGGTGTACTAAAAAATGTCAAATATCAGTGGGAATATACTTTTATAAATATATACTTTTCACAGATGAATTAATAGGGGCGCCAATAATTGTTTCACACCTATATTTAACAAAGATTTATATATATATATATATATATATATATATATATATATATATATATATATATATATATATATATATATATATATATATAACCTGTGTTTTGTTTGCAATTGTTTGATATCCAAGAAAGCGGAGTATTTTTGTGATTTTTTTTGGTGACTTTTGAAGATCAAAAGGTTAAATAATACAGACAATTCTTCACAGCCTTCTTTGCTCATATTTACCAAGGGTGCCAATATTAGTGGAGGGCACTGTATTTGTATACCACTTTTACCAATAGACCTTAAATAAAGCATCTTAAAAGAAATACGGATGTCATTTTAGGTCCCTAATCAGCACCTCAGAGGTGACAGTGTCAAGGAAAATCTTTTGAGGAAGAAACCTTGAAGGGAACCAGACTCTTAATCAGATAAGTTTCACATCCTGGGAGTTTTGGGAGTGGCACATCCTCCCACAATTTGGGAGTTTTGGGAGTGGGAAGGGGGGGGGTGGGGGGTTGGTAAGTGTAAATATTTAGGGTATCCATGTGGGAGCATCAACAGAGTTTAATCATCACTGATCAAAATATGATTATAGGACACACCTGAACTCCCTCAATACTCACCATGGATGGGAAACTGATTTTTGACAATATCTAAAAGTATAATCAAAATGGCTACAGTAATAATTGTACACTTTTTCAGTCAATGAAGAACTCATAATAAATTAAAGCAGACTCATTGAATTTAGGTTTAATAGTCTTTATTGAATTATAGACATTTTGTTCCTGTGGTAACTCCAGGTTTCTTTTAATATCAATAGTAGTTTCCATAAAGTTCTGTGTTTCATTTAAATTACATCTATAGTATTTCACTCACATAGGCTATGCATTTATTGGTTGATCTCTTTATTGCAAAAACAAGAGTAGCCGGTATGGATTGAATATTGCTACGTTTAACCATACATACTCTTTTGTCCCTTTGACAAATTCAAAAATATCTTTATTGGCAAGACGAGGTTTGACCAAAAGCTTCTCAGGGTTTCCCTTATCTCTGCTCCTGGAGAGGCTTAGGGTAGAATAAGGCTACGGCTAAAACACACTTCATCACTAACATTACACCCGCCCTGAAAGACTGCATGAATCTACCAAAGGACTCCAGACATTTATGTACACTGACGATGCTCGTTCTGGGGATGACTACAGGATGAACATGTTCTTTACAGAGTTCACAGATGAATCTAAGTGTGTCTGTATCATGCGTTTGGACTGTGTTGGGAAATGAATCGCCGTTACTCTGTGGAGTTTGCAGCCTGACATGGCATCGCTGAAGCTTCTGTGTGAGTGGTGCTTACTGCAGATCAGTGAGCACCATGGGCAGCTGTGGTCTGATACAAGTCGTCCAGTCCAGCTTGACTGATTTCTGTCTGATATACACACAACGCTAGAAGATACACACTGACAAGAACTATAGCACCCTTGCTAGTGCCACACTAATGAGAAAAATAAAATACATCTCCAAATGGAGGTCACTTTAATCAAAGCACAATGGTGGATGCTAACATTTGTTAGCATTTCTCTAATGGCATTATCATGATAATGACACTGTACTTACTAAACCTGCTGACCACACACACAAAATGCAACAGTGAAATCTTGAAACTTAGCTACATATGCTATGCAAACGGTATGGCTGACTATATATTATTTTCACTCAGATTTCCTGTATTTTGTGCCCCTATCAAAGATTCATAAGGACCTTTTTTTATGTGAAGGGTGAGTGAGAGTCCATCACAACCCTTCCTGCTGCACTGAGAAGGCCAACATCGCCGTGGACGAACACAAATTCCCATCAGCAGGCACACACGAATCAGTTTACAGAACCCTGTACATTTGGTTTATGCTCATCTAGAGCAAGTCACA
The DNA here is from genome assembly GCF_001660625.3 of Ictalurus punctatus. Taxonomy (NCBI): domain Eukaryota; kingdom Metazoa; phylum Chordata; class Actinopteri; order Siluriformes; family Ictaluridae; genus Ictalurus; species Ictalurus punctatus. The sequence goes on from NC_030430.2 coordinate 21,035,100, forward strand.
TAATTCGATTGCTTATTGCATTGCAAATATCCAAACAGTATGACATTTTAGCGCATCACTCATCAATGGAAGGGCTTTAGGTGTGTCCGTCAGTACCTTATGGAAAATCCCTCCAATGTTAGGAAGGTCTTGCTTTCTAAATGAATATTTCTGTTTCCCCACATACAGTGAGTAGGCCATGTCCCCATTGAATTTCATCCCATGGTTCTCTACCTAAAAAAATATTTTTTGGGTGTATCCCCCCCCACTACAGTCTTCACATCACTAATTATATAATCAACAAAACAGTGTTTTATGAAAATGAAAAAAAATATATATATTATAATAATAACCACAACGACAAAACAATAACAATTAATCAACCGTAGTAAAAGAATAGAAATTATATGAATTGCATGGCTTTAGATTCAAGACAGGAAGTTCAGACCGTAGAATGGGAGAACAGTCTCATCCCCTTGCAACGTCACTGTGATCCTGTGGCTTCTTCCTGTTTAGTTATTATTCGTTCCATTTTTGTTTTGTTTTGTTATTTCCCTGCCACTCTCTCTCCTCCTCAAATTTCCTCCACCCTTCGCAGGGACAGGTGATAGAGTCCAGGATTGATTTTAGCCAGGATGCAGGAGGAAATATTAGAGAAAGATCAGGGTTCATATTGATGGCCTTTCTGTTGATGTTGCATAACTTGTGTACATATGAGAGAGAGAGAGAGAGAGAGAGAGAGAGAGAGAGAGAGTGTGGATGGACACAGGAGACTGTGTGAGTCCAAACCTTTGCTCATATTGCAGGGGTGCCCATACATTTTTGGGAGCAGGATAAGGTAAAATAACATATGCAATAATGCAATTAATGAACCTGCTCGATTAGCCCTATTAGATTCCCATTTCGTTTAGGTGATCGTCTTAATCAGTGAGATTTATATACCTACTGCTGTGAAAGTGAAGCATTTTCATTCACTCATTATATTAATTATATTCATCCTTCATAGGAACTGATTTCTGGCAAATGAAATACACACAATTTTCTCTGAGGTGAGAACAGCAGCGGCTCGTGACCATAGATTTAGGTGGGGCTGGACAACATTAATAACGACACAGCCTCAAACTTAATTAAGTTGATAGGATATCACACTTGACTTGATTCCTATCTGCTGTGTTTGATACAGCAGGTGTGTTTCCTGTGGACGAGATGAACATAATAGCATTAATCAGGTTTGTCAGGTTTCAGCAACATTTCCAGCTGACCTACCTCTTAGAATCCACATAAAATATATATGTGGATATTTCATACATTTCCTATTCATGTGACTTAAATTTTGTGTGATTCTGTGCACCGTATGGTATTACTGTGTATTTATTGTTCGTATTTACTTTTAGTCCTCGTCAATGTATATGTCTACTACATGTTGCACAGTAGTTTCCTAAAGGAACTGTGTTTCGTTTTTATCCATTACCATGCGATGTGCTAAAAGTGACAATTAAGCTGACTTTGACTTTTTGGGCTTGAAGCTAGCCCAAAATATTCAGCATATTCAACATTTTCCTTAATTTTTTCAAATCTTTGTATGGGAAGCAAGGTCACCGTGGATTTACCGCAACCCCATTATCTCTCCTGTCTGCTGTTCCTCCCCTGAGATGAGGCAGCATGATTCCTGCCCCAATGGGCCTTTATTAGCACTTCTTTCAGTTCCCATTTTGATCACTAGTGCAGTAATAAATCTATCATAGCGGTTCTTAACATGGGGGTCACAGAAAGCAGTAACAGGAAGGTCACAGAAAAACTTTTGTTTTAAATGATTGTACACAGTGGTTCACACAGAAGCCACTGGCAGGGTTTTGGATATTTGTGCACGCCGAATAACAAGAACTGAGTGGCATGGCATTGAAAAAAACTCTCCCATTTGCATCGACCTATCTCTGTTAGGCTTTATTTTCAGTGCTGGTGTACCCAAAGAATAAGTATAGAGACAGATGAACATAGTTTTCATCTTTTCCTCAGCCCTATTGAGCCAGGACTGGACCGCCTCGCATCCTATCAAAGCCCAACCTTCCCACTGAGTGAGCAATCCAAAACATTGGGGGGTGGTCGCAAAATGCTGTCATTCTTAAAAGTGGGTCTCACTCGCTAAAAGGTTAAGAACCTCTGTCCTATGGAAACTAAGTGGGGAAGAAAATGTGTTGCCCCATGATTGTGCAACATCTAGAAAGGTGGCTTATGTCTATTTAATAGCAATGTTTTTTTAAATCATTAGTCACTCAAAAGATGTAATTAGTATTTCAATGGAATGGAGTTGTGAATGAGGAACATTAACAGTTCTTAAATGGCTGATTATATAATTGGACCTGCCCCACCTGGCCCTATGTACAAGCCACCACAGATTCAGTAGTCATTTTGCCAGCATACCTGCATTTACTTTCTATTTTTTGTCTCTTTGGTGACACCATGTTTACCTGAAACATTAGTATTGTTAATGTAGACCTGCAGAATTAACCATATAAATATTACAAAGAGGGAAAAGAAGAGATGATTTTTAGAGAAGTTTTTAGATTCATATTTACACAGTAGTGACACCCAGTGGTCAAAGCAAGAATGTCACCCTTAAAAGTAGTTTATTAACCCAATTTATTTACGCCTTAATAGACTCCATAGGAAGGATGCAGTTTGGACACCCCTGTTATATTGTCTTTCTCGCAAAGAACCCCCACCATCCAGCTAACACCATCATCATTGGGTCTACTAACAGTTATACCAGCTTCTCTATAAACATTTTTTTCATTTATGTGATACTACCAATGTCAGCCAACTTGGAAGTTCTGGACTATGCTACACTACACAAGAATAAATAAATATCTACTGGTCTTCCTTTAGGAACTGAGGGTTGATTTCTGCTAAACAGCAGATCATCAGCTTATGTCTTCCTCTAACTTCTGGAGAGAAGTTGAAAGTTGGCGGATTTTATTTTCCCCTCAGGAAACGTTTAGATGTTAGTGTTCATTCTGAATCCAAACTGTAGTACCACTTAGTGTTGTGAGTATGTTTCCCCACACTGCCAGATGAAACCAGATTGCCTTGTAGTCACGCGCACACACAGACAGGACATCCCCTCTGGTCGTTATTCTCACTTTTCGTTGAATACCGTAGTTCTTCCGAGGGTCCGATCTAAGTACATTATGCAGAGCAGCATCTCCACACTGGAAAGAGGGCAGAACTTCATAGGACATGGATTGATTAAAAAGGAGATCACTGGAAGGAGCTATCCTACAGACAGAATGGGTTTCTCTTGTTGTTGTTTTTCCAAGATGCATAGGACTGAGGACACGCTGAACATGACAGAAACTACTCATACTGTACACAGTACAGTACAGTACTCGTACTGTACACAGTACGGTACATAGTATATATGGAAACAGCTAGAAGTAGTAGTCTTTTAGTATGTGTGCCGGCCTGGGCATGTTACATGTTACACAACTCTCCAACAGTTTGTTTCTTACATCCAAGTCCTATGTTACTGCTTCTGTCTCACTCTCTGTGTGTGTGTGTGTATGTCTGTGTGTGTATGTGAGACAAGAAGGGAAAGATGAATGCTGAGCTGAAGTAATACTATATACTGTCTTTCTATTCATTGCTAATCACTCACTCAGTCACTCCACAGAAAAGAGAAGGGTAGGGCACAGAAGAGAAGGAATAAAACTCTTGTCCAATCTTTTCCCTTTGTTGTCCTCCATTTCCTTTTGTTCAAGTTTTTTTCTCCCCCGTCTTTATAATCGAGCAGTTGGTGGATGAGTTAATTCTAGTCATTGCTGTGCAGTTTGCTATTTATTTTTCTACTTGATTACTTCACAGTGTGCTTTTGGAGTTGCTGCTCCTGGCTGGCTGAAGTGGACAAGGGTGTGTCAGTAGGGTGAGAAAAGAATGGGCCCGTGTGAGGTGCGGATTGGCCCTGGGGCCGGTCTCAGTATAGCATGGCTAAGGTGCGAGGCCTGTAAGAGATGATGATGATGATGATGATGAGGGTGTGGGGCGGGAGCTGCGGCGCGGAGAGCTAGCGGATTGGACGAGGCGGCAGCTGCCATCGCTGCAGCTACAGCCAGAGGACTGGGCAGGAGGCCAGCACCCAGCGCTTTGGTGAGATCCTGAGGAAAGGACAGAGAAGGACAATTATGCAACACGGCTGAATTTGACATGCACTTAGCAAACTTCATCAATAAATCTGACCGTATCCTTGCTTACCCTTTTAATGTGCCAAAGCAGAAGTACACCTTGTTAGACCAACCAATAAATCTGACATATAATACCAAAGTTACAGTGGATTTATACTGTGTATAAATAGATACAAAAGGGTTGCAACCTCACAACATACTCTGTGAGTATATACTCTGTAAGAAATGATAATTAGAACAGTCAGGGTGACTTTGAGAATAAAACCTGTCTTCAACAGGTCTTCTCTAAATCCAGTCCTACTGCCAAGTGTATTTCCCCTAGTATTAATTTCCTTTAAGACCCCTGATCCAGCTTATTCAGTTATTCACTAGCTTCCAAATAAAAGAGCCAGGTGTGTTGGAATGAAGTGCATAAGAGTGACTTTTCCTGAATTGGGATTGGTGTTAAAACATGTAAGTAGTTCTGTAAGAGCTCACCGTGAGGTCTGCACCCCTGTGCTTTTTGTGTCGGCTAAGGAGTGGGTTGGGCTTCCCTGCTACTCCATCTCGGTGTCTTCGACTTGATATGTGCTAGGGATTCAAACACATACAGTCGTCAATAGAGTACCTCAAATGTTTGATGCCTCACGTAAAAGTATGAGTTATTATAACTGTCACGATATGGAGAGGCAGAGACGGATGCATGGGCAGATTTAAAGTTTAGTAAAGAACAAAACAAAAGACAAAGCAATACATATGAGGCGGGAGAGCATAATGTGACAACAGAGGACAAACAAAGCAAGACAAAGAGTGCGGTGCAAACAGTGACTATATAGTATATACACACGGGTGATCGCTAACAGGAATAAAGATCAGATGCAGGTGGTCATGTGACTGTGATGCAGAGGTGCAGTGGCTGCTGGGAACTGAGGTTCAGAGTTGGATTCATGGATTGTCTGTGTTAATAACTACAAATGAATGAATGGGCTGCTCTCCTTAGACTTCACTAGGCTTTCTGTCTCACCTGTTTGAGCTGCAGTTCTGAATTGACCCGCACGTTGCAGATCTCACAGTGGAAGGTGCGTTCCTGAGTGTTCGGGTCTGCGGGCCCACTCTCTCCACTGGGCTTGGGCCCCAGACGAGGATACGCCTTAATGGGACCCAGTCCGCTCCGGGCCTCCAGAATGGTTTTGTGTTTGGTGCCTGAGGGACATTGAACAAAAGATAAGACAGTTGCTATGGAATAAATCATTCTGTTAACTCAGGTGAAAGGAAGATATATTAGCGGAATAAGACCTGGGGCTATAATGTCATGACTCAGACTAACACAATCTGTTTTATGACCCTAAACGTTTCACTCTGTGGAAGGAAACGTCAGGGAATGACAGGGATTTGGACTGCTTCATGTTTCTGGTTTAATTCAACACAGGCATAAATTATAATGCTCGAACTGGCCACTAGGGGGCACTGTGCTAATGATTATTTCCAAATAATTAGTTGGAAAAATGGATTGACAGAAGGTTATGATTAACAACGCCAATCTATATCATCACTGCTGTTGTAAACAAAATTCTTCAGATTTCTGAAAACAGTTCAAGACTACACTATTTTGCCAAGTACTAACTTCATCAACTTCCATTGTGGTGTTTAGTAAAGCATAACACATGTATGAGTCTCAAAAACATAGCTAAACTAGCCTTTTAGACAAACAGTGTACTATAACCACATTTAAAATCATGACATATAAAACCACCAAGTCCCATCAGGAAGCCACCATCAGGAACTGCCATCAAGAAGCCTCATACTGACTGAGAGTTTACCTTTAACCCGCTGATTCCTGAGCGATGTGTGTGTAGAGTTTAGGCTATAGTAAGGGGCTACGTATAAGGGTTAAAGGGAAGGCTTGAGATCAGAGTAAATGATCTAGAGCGCGCTGGCCAAACATTGCATTTTAATGTTTGTCTACGCCTCGGCCCCACTTTGGACAGACAATAAGATTTGCCTGTCTCTTTGTCTGCAACTATAACAAACAGATGGGATGAGTGTGGTCAGCAAACTAAGTACACCAGCAGAGCTGTCACATTGAGTACACACAGCTCTTCCCCGCTTCTTGGATTTTTAAATTTTTTTTCCCTCCACTTTGCTGTAAAACATGTGCTTTTATTTTTGGGCCTCACTAGCTTTCTGGGATTTGCTTGATGAAATAGTTGTGTAACTTCCAGATTCCTTAATTATTCCCTCTCATCCCCGCGATAACATATCATTCCAATCAATCTGCAAAGTTTGTTTTAAAAGCCTGTTCATGTGTGCACAGAAAGTTAGAGCATGTGCAACTTGCGCTACATTTCCAAGAAACATTTGTATCTTTTAAAAAGGTATCAAACAAGGTCCATACAAAAGTTGATTCAGGTGATTAAAATGATGTGGAAATTGTAATAATGGTTTAAGAGCCTGCTTATTTAACTAGCTTGGCATGTTGTCTGCTCTTGTCAACCTACCAAAACAGCCATCTAGTTTTAATGCACTTTAAACTGCTGGCTCATGCATGAACAGATGAAGTCATGAATACACAAACAGATGTAGCCATATGCTGCACTGTCTTTAAAAAGAACAATTTGTAACTTTTGTGTCTTTCAGGGAAGTCATATATCAGCACTCTTCTCTGTCCTAAAAGAATGAATGTCCTGGCTGTGCAAACAGCTGAGTCACTGGCTGTCTTTAAACATTGAAGACCTACCTCTTCATTAAGCACTTAAAAGAGCACTATCCATCTATCCATCCATCCATTTTGTGTGCCGCTTATCATGCACAGGGTCGCTGGGAGCCTGGAGCCTATCCCAGGAGACTCAGGGCGCAAGGCGGAGGACACCCTGGACAGGGTGCCAACCCATCGCAGGGCACAATCACACACACATTCACACATATAACCTATTGAATTACCATATGTTTTTGTAAGCACTCATGTAAGTCATAAATGTAAATGTTAGAATGGTTTTGTTTTTTTTTTGTATGTTTTTATTTTGTTAGGAAAAGGGTCATAGCTGAGCAGTGACGTTCTAACGTGAAGATCCATTGCGTGGCACTTCTTAGGGTGTCTTTGAAATTACATGATTATAACTAGAACATATATAGGTCTCGATTTAGGCCTAGTATTACTGCACATTTAAAGAAAAGTCCCATTTTTGGACTGACTACAAAGCCCTGCTGGTCCTCTTTCATCACCATCACACACACCAAACACAAAAAAAGTTAACATATAGTAATAAAACGCACAAATAAGGTTTTGCGTCAGCTCTGGGGTATTGTGATGGAGCTTAGTCGTGCGTAAATCACAAACAAGCAAGTGAAAGCTCTCCAAGAGAGACCTAGCAACTATCCGATTTTAGCCCTCTAAACAGTCGTTTGTAATTGGTAGTGTAGCTCTGCAACTCAGTCACGTGTGTATAGCCTTGAGAGCACATTTCTGTGGCTCAAAGTGCAAGTTAAACCATGCATTTTTCAGAAAGTGATTTTTTTAAGTGCTTTTTAAAAAAATTATAATAATTATTTTGTCAGCATGGCAGGCATGTAGGCTCTCGGCAAACATGTAGCAACATGTTTAAAAAAAAAAAACCCTCAATAATGCATTTTTGGTGCATTAATTATTCCTGACATGTTCTGCTGTGTAGATGTAGAAGCTTGTGATGTAGAAAGTGTAGCAGCTCAGATTTGTGGAAACGCTCACCTTTGTTGTGAGCCTCCAGCTGAGAGAGAGAGTTGACGGCCACTTTGCACAGCGAGCAGTACAGCAGTTTCTTGGCTTTGTCCTCCTCCGTCTCTCCGTTAGCAGGAGTAACTCCCGGTGCTCCAGCTGGCTCCGGGTTTGAAGACCCACAACCAGGCGAGGCACTGCTTACAGGTTGGGGAAGAGGAGTGGCAGGGCTTGGCATGAGGGCAGCAGTAGAGGGGCCAGGGGAGTCCGGAGTAGAGGGAGCCGACACAGGCACAGGCCCCTGCGCTACCACAGGCCTGCTCAGCTGTGACATGGGCTGTGTCTCTTCTATAAAACAAAACGGCAATGATACAACACATTATTACAGGCACTGTTTGTTCTTAGTTTTTTTTTTTTTTGCTTTTCGGACGATAAAAATAGTGGATTGGAATGTAAGTGTTTCAAGTCTGCACCTCAGGAATCCTTTTGCCTTATTTTGCTTTTAATCATCAGGCTGAAGTGAGGTTGAGTGGTGAATTCATTGCCAAGTAGTGTATGCTACAAAGTTTATGGGGCATAAAAATAGTTTGTAAAAATATCAGGCCATGAACTTAAGTGGTTAAAAGTTACATGAAACGTGAACGTAAAATGCTCTTTTGAATTTATACAAGAAAATAAAACAGGTCCTGACACATATTAACACATAAATATGGTTATTTATCTTCCCTATTATTTGGGGGGAGAACAATGCTACGTATGCACATTTACACACACATGCATGTTTGTCTTACTAACTTTGCAAGGACCTTCCATCGATCTATCCATTTTCCATACCACAGGGTCACAGGGAGCCTGGAGCCTCACCCAGGGAACTTGGGGCACAAGGCGGGGGACACCTTGGACAGGGTGCCAACCCATCGCAGGGCACAATCAAACACACACTCACACACTATGGACAATTTTGAAATGCCAATCAGGCTACAACGCATGTGTTTTGACTGGGGGAGGAAACCGGAGTACCCGGAGGACACCCCTGAAGCACAGGGAGAATATGCAAACTCCACGCACATAGGGCAGAGGCAGGAATCGAACCCCCAACCCTGGAAATTCAAGGCAAACATGAAAACTTCTAAGCCACCTTCCACAAATACTAATGGAAACATATTAAAGAAAACATATGGGATCATGCACACACACACACACACACACACACACACACACACACACACACACACACGGACGGTTCTCTGAGTAATGCATTTGGAATTCACTCAGATTTAGGAGGAGTGCAATGAAAACCAGCTAAATTTAGGTGGAGACCCCATGTATTTGGGTGGGAGAGCATTACAGAGAAACACATTTAAGATAAAAGTTCCAGATTTTAAGGGTTCCCCTAGACAGATAAACCAACGAACACTGTAGTGAATGCTTGTCACATACTGTACACTTTTAGGGGGGAAAAGGTTCAGTACCACTACAAGAGTAGAAAGGAAAACAAATTTGTTTTGGGACAAAATCAATCCCAGATTATGGTTTTGGAGTGAATGTGCAATTGTGCATTGTGCTGTGGAGAGGAATTTTTCCTGCTTACATTATTGGATTATTTTGAAGCTATGTGACAATCACAATCAAATACAGGCGCTGTCTTTCCCTATGTGTTAGGCTGCACCTTACATAAGAGATGGGTTTTATGTAGTGGAAACGTTCAGGCTGAACACGGAAATCTCTTTTTTTATTTTTTTTTAATTGCGGTTTCAAGTACAAGATGACAGGTGGAAGAGCAATATCATGATGGAAATACCTAGGCTTCATCCTGGAAGCCCCCCGAAGTCTGCTCCCCGCACCCTCCCCCCATCATGCCTCACAATTCACAGATCAAATATGGATGTGCGTCTTCCAGTGTCAGCTTTCTTTCAGAACATCACAAGTGCTCTGGTAGTACACGCAGGATGTTTGAGTGACCCATTACTTGCAGAAGGGTGGGGGGGGTGGTGGATAAATGACTCTATCTACACAAACACGACTATGCACTGTCAGCACACTGAAGAAGTGAATACTTCTTGTGCTTTTTAATGAGCTCCATGTTGCAGTAGGCGTGGCTTTAAAAAAAAAGTCACAGAATTCCCACTGTAATTTTACACTCCTAGGACTGCTCTCACAGAAATCATTCATCAACTGTAGTTACATAATCTCACAAATGCGCACACATTACGATCTGTTATGCTACATTTCTAAGCTCTGGGTTAAAAGAAACATTAGTGTGAGTGGGTGGTGAGATACTGCGGTATCCGCAGTGTGCAAGTGGTTTGGGTCGAGCGAGGTGAAGAGACCCGCTTAATGCTCAACCACTGCTATTTATCACCATCATCATCATTTTTATCATTTGCATGCTCACTATATCAAGTGCCCTTCTTCTGCCATTAGTGCATTCTACTGTAAGCTGATGATTCCCTCTTTTACAGTGTTTATATTTCAGATTGAAATGAGACAAGGTATCGAATAGATCGGCATCATCAGACTACACCTTAAATATTTCAAGACTGGCTTCAAAGGCTTAGAAATACTCTAATTCTCTAATGTGTGCGTAATTGACCTCACAAATAAGAACCTAAAATGTTTATTAGCAGTATATTCCCATGTTTCTAGCATGTTTTTCAGGTTTTATGGCAGCAGACACAGAAGTATGTGTGTGTGTGTGTGTGTGTGTGTGTGTCAGGCGAAGTGCAGGGCCGGTGCAGACATGGCTGAGCCTCACAGGTGGATCAGGTGTTGAAGAGGTCAGATAGGATCGAGGGCCAGTCGCCTGCCATCCCACTTTCCCCCCACCCATCATTTATCATGCATGAGCTCTGAAACCACTAAGCCCATACGAGCTCTGAGACTGATTAATTATAGAGAGGGCTACGTTTACTCACACACTCTCTTTTTCTCTCTGGCTGGCTCTCTCTCCAAACAGTGAGTCAAAAAAATGTACACCTCAAATTAAAAATGTCATTTTTATAAACTCAAGATGTTCTGCCGCTGCAGCTTCAGTCCTGGATTATGATTTTTTTTTTTTTTTTTAAACATCCAAAGAGATTTAGAGGAGATTACAGATATGTGAACTAACCAGAGATATGTGGTTATGTTTGGAAATGAAACAGAAACTGCTTTTTCCATTTTCTATATTCAGCTTCAAAGCAGTTATAAATTCTGTGTCCATCCAAACTATTGTCTGGGAGTCGAAAAGATGTGGAGTGGTTTTAAAGCATGCAGTCCAGGCTGGTTTTAGTGCAGCCCTTCATTAGAAAGGGAGGGACTGACGGAGAGAAAGCCAAAGGAAGTAAACAGAGGGTCTGGAGAACAATCTCCCACGTTTACATCCCCCAAGCCCCGGGATGGCCTCGTCCCCAGAGCCTCGGGCTAATACAGAATCCAGGAAACGAGCTCTATTTCTTGTGGAGAATTAATCAATTGGCTGTCCTTACAGCAAGCTGAAACTGTACACCTGTGCGGGCTAAAAGGTGATGCCACGGATCTTTGTATTGTTTTTCCAAGTTCTCCAAGAGGCAGCTCCAGTGATGCATGCAAGCCAACCTTTAATAAATAATAACAAGTCGAGCACCGTCGCATATTAGCAGTTCTCATGAACGTGTGGGAGTTTTCCACATTTTCTCCAACATGAGCCCCCACCTAAGTTACACACACACAAATTAGGCGTGTGATGCAAGGCTACGATCTGGATCTGTTTAGTACTCCAAATATCCTTATCCGCATTTGGATTTACACTTGAAATGGGCGTGGCCTAAACCTGCAAGCTTGTTTTTAACGAACCCTATGACTATAAGGCGGCCGAAAACACTAGAAAACCCAGAAACAGAAATACCAGCATTGTCAGCATGATGTGTGAGTTCTGGCTCTGACATCACTTGAGTTCATAACATTTTTAAACGTTTTTTTTTTTTTTTTTTTTTATCTGACTGCTGGGTTGTGCCCACATGAAACTTTTTTTTTGTTGCTTCCTGTGGGATCCCAGTGCGGATGCACACCTCTAGGCTCAACCAGATGCCTTTCCGTGCCTTAAACATCTCTGACAACAATTCATGCACCTCCTATTTCTATCTTTTTAGAGCATATTACTTTTTGATATTACAAAATCAAACACACATTCAGGCTGTGGTGTAACATAATGAAATAAAAACCTCACCAAAATTTGAAGCGCAGCATAAATCTCCCAAATTCTTGTGGCATATCAAACACACCACAATACCCACAGTGAACCCAAATCTAAACCCAAATAAAAGTTTTGCCACATTACAAATATACACTGGAATTAAGCAGAAGAAACCTCAGGGATCTCTGAAGTACTAGATAATTCTTTTAAACTGTTATGGCACACGCAAACACCATTATTCTTTTCTACCCCCAGATACAGTGCTTTAAGTAGCCAGATGGGATTGCAGCTGTTGACTCCTTTGGGGTTGTCAGCTCTGTGGATGCTCCATTGTGAAACCGATATTAAGGGAATGCTGCTAAAAGACTGATGGGAGATATGAGCTAGCAGGGAATGCACTGGAATTCTCTAAATGAGTGTGTGCTAGGGTAGAGGGTCACAGGATGGAGGTTTGGATGGAAAAAGGCATTCTTTCACATGTATCTGGTTACACATTTAGATCATAGCTGGCTTGTTTTGGCTCTCTCATGCTGGAACTCATCCTGTCCTGGCCCTTATGAATGTGTAAGCAAATCCCTCGGTGAGACATGGCTATACTGCCCCTCTGTTCTGTCCCGTCTTTTTTAACCCTACCCTATCAGAGCTTAGCTAAAGAAAACATCATGAAATGTAGGATTCCTATTCTGTCTCTACACTTCCAACTCATGAAAGTATGTACATGAAAATGTGAACGTCTGTCTCTCTGGGCCTCTCGGATTATAACTGTATAGCGACATCCAGAGAAAACTGAAAAGGACAGTCTTTGGAAAATCCAGCTTTGTGTGCTTCCCACTTTCCTAATGGTTTGATCCAACCTTGGGTTTGTCAGGATGAGTTAATGGAAAGAGAACGCTGGAGAGGGAATGGTAGTGTCACCCTCTTTCATCCCTCTCTACAGCTCTTTATCCTCCCATCTCAACCTGCTGTCTGAATCATCTGCCCACATTTAATCACTTTTGATTAGACAAAGATCAGCTGTGATGTTTCTGCTCTGCTATGCCGCTGGCCTCTTCTGCAAGCTAATCCCCTTAGACTTGTGAATCCCTGTTCGTTTATGGCGGTCTGGGGGAGTTAGTGGTTCACCCACAATGTCCCAGTCACATAGCATTACTATCTTTCTTTCTCACTATTCTACAAGTGCTGCCAGCTTGAGCCCTCAGAATCCAACAGTTTATTTTGAATGAAAGACAAATTGCCTTCTAATACATGGCCCCACCACCTACAGCATTCTAAGCTCATCAGCTGCTTCCACTTAATAGAGATGCAAAACAACTGCCATGCATTGAAGCAACATGCAAAGTCACAGCATTCATGTGAGATTGACCTTTAAATCGGGATCAATATTTGAGGCCTTGGCCCTAGACTTCAGGACCACAACTGAAGATTCCCAAGCTCTGTCCATGATATTAGTAGAATGGTTATACAGGCTTAGGTTGAGGACTTTGGCGCTTGGCCCTGTAACTGACCTCTCAACCCTAATGCTCTTTTTTTTTGTTGCTCTTTTTGAAATGCAAAGGTCAAAGAACACACTTGAAGGAGCTAGAACACATAATGGAAAGGTTTATACAATTTTTTCCGTTTGAAACCCTGAATCATTTGCTCAGCACACAGCATTCTAGGTGATTCACATGAATCTTTATTAGTTGTAATGAGTACTGGCAACTGACATGCAAGGAATACATGATGTTTTTAACATAATCGAATACAGACATGGAAAAGGACCCATAAGTTCAACCTGACCAACTAGAGCAGCAGGTGATGATGTAGTGGATTCAGTATGTGCAAGGATGGAAAGCTAGAAAGAATTACAATGCTGCATACAAAAAACTCTCAAAAAAATCGCTCACATTTCAACAGTTACAAAAAACTTCCAATGCAATTTGGTCACATAAGACTTCTTCCATTGATATACACTGACTGGCCACTTTCATAGGAACAACTGTACACCTGCACATTCATCCATCCATCTCAGAACTCTGGGCATAATGCAAGGGGGACACCCTGGATGTCGTGCCAACCCATCACAGGGCACAATCGCACACACATTCATACACTATGGACAATTTGGAAATGCCAATCAGCCTACAATGCATGTCTTTGGACTGGGGAGGAAACCGGAGTACCCAGAGGAAAATTCCAGAAGCATGGGGAGAACAAGCTCCACACACACAGAGGAGGCGGGATTTGAACCCCCAACCCTGTAAGTGTGAGGCAAGCCTGCTAACCACTAAGCCACCATGACCCAACCCCACACATTTAATATAAGCATAAAAATGATGCAGATACAGATTAAGAATTTCAGTTCATGTTCACATCATACTTCAGAATAGGGAGAAACTGTGACCTGAATAACTTTGACCGTGGCATGGTTGTTAGTGCCAGACAGGCTGGTTTGAGTATTTCAGTAACTGCTGATCTCCTGGGATTTTCTTGCACAACAGTCTTTAGAGTTTACACAGAGTTTATTCTGACTGAAGTAGACAATGAGCGTATTTTATTTTAGGACAGGTTATCCAGACATATACCATTTAAACACTGGGGTGTGTTTTATTTTTTTTCTTTCGATAGTTAAGAGTTTATAGTTTCCTAATGGGATTTTCGATTATACACTTTAGGAAATACTATGTCCTTAAAGATTCTTGATGTGGTTCTAATAAAAAGGTGTCTCTGTTAAATTACAGAGCTGTGAAAAAGTGTTCTTATTTCTTCTGTTTTTGTGCATATCTTATGAATTGTTACAGAAATTAAAACAAAGATAAAACAAAGGCAACCTGAGTAAACACAAAATACAGTTTTTAAATGAGAATGTTATTTACTGAAGCAAAAAATTTATCCAATACCAACTGGGCCTGTGTGAAAATGTATTTGCCCCCGTAGTTACTAATTCCCCAAATGTAGGAAACCGATGGGGTTCAGCTGGATGAGACACAACCAGGCCTGATTACTGCAAACCCTGTTCAATCAAATCAACACTTAAATAGAACTTTTTCAACAGCATTAAGTTGATTAAAAGGTCTTACCAATAAACACACTATGGCAAAGTTGAAAGAAATCCCAGAAATGATGAGGAAGAAGGTGATTGAAATACAGGAGTTACAAAGGGTTACAAAGATATTTCAAAGGCTCTGGGACTCCAAAGAACCACACTGAGAGCCATTATCTCCAAATGGAAAAACACTGTAGTGAACCTTCCCAGAAGTGGCCGACCTTCCAAAATTCCTCCAAGAGCACAGCGACGAATCATCCGGGAAGTCACAAAAGAGCCAAGGACACCATCAAAGTAATTACAGGCCTCTCTTACATCAATAAAGGTCACTGTTCATGACTCCACTATCAGAAAGACACAGGGCAAAAATGGCATCCATGGAAGAGTGGCGAGGTGAAAACCACTGCTAACCCAGAAAAACATTGTCTGAATTTTGCCAAAACACACCTTGATGATCCTCAGATCTTTTGGGAGAATGTTCTGTGGACTAATGAGTCAAAAGACAGTTGGAAGACAGTGGTGGTGGAAGTGTGATGGTATGGTGATACTTTGCTGCTTCAGGACTTAGGAAACTTGCAATAATTGAGGCAAACATGAATTCTGCTCTCTACCAGAAAATCCTAAAGGAGAATATCTGGTCTTCAGTCCATAAGTTGAAACTCAAGCGCAACTAGATTCTGCAGCAAGAAAGTGATCCAATGCATAGGAGTAAGTCCTAGCCCTAGAAGTAAGTAAAAGCCTGATCTTCAGTTATTGGGAGCATTTGGTTGCAGTTATTGATGCTAAAGGTGGCACAACTAGATTTAAAGTATAAGGGGGCAATTAGTTTTTCATATGGGTGATAGGTGTTGGATGACTTTTTTTGCTTCAATAAAATAAATAAATAAATAAAACTGTATTGTGTGTTTACTCAGGTTGCCTTTGTTTTATATTGTATTATTATTTGAAGATTAGTTGAAGATCTAAAACTATTTAGTGTGATATATACACAAAAACAGAAGAAATCAGGATGGGGCAAATACTTTTTTTCACAGCACTGTACATATGCTTGAAACTGAGTTAAACATCTGATCTAAGTAAGAATTTGTATTAGTTTTGATAAATGAATTCTGGAAGTTTACTGCGATGCACTGGTATCCCATTCAGGGTGTATTCTGTTCTCATGCCCAGTGTTCCCAGGATCAGCTCCAGATCCACCAGACTCTGATCAGTATAAATGAGTTACTGAAGATTAATCAATGAATGAAATTTTGGTCTTAGGCTCAGACCTTTGAATCTTACTATATGCTGTGTTAATTTTGCTACGCAGAGTGTGCAGACTGTAATCATCACCTGTTTTGCTGGAGTCAGTGTCTGTATTGGACGTCAGGGCTCCTGGGGGTGATGGGGAGGAAGTGGGGCCAGGGGGAGGCTTGTCACTTTCCTGTGGACGAGTCTTAGAGGTCTCAATGCCTTTCACTCTCCTGGCATGGCGGTTCCCCTTATAGTGGGCCTCTGCCTGACTCTGAAATGAAAAAGAAGTTTTAAACTAGTGCTGTTGGCCCAGTGTTGTCCACAAAAACTCAGAGCCAAACTTGGATTTGTTCTATTCAATTTCCTAAAAGTATGCATATTTTTCCTTCACTTAACTGGCTTATACTTTAGGACTGAAATACTGCAATGTGAAAATAAACACCAAGGACTGGCAAATGCTCATTAACAAAGCAACCTTTTCATTATACAAGGAAAAAACACAACAGTGACCGTCATGATGTCATACTACTAGGACACAGTAAACCAACTTGGTCACAATGAGCATAATGAACACTTCCTAAATAAGGCCTGTCAGTGCTGTGGGTTCCGTTCTTTATCCATAAGGAACTGGAGAGTTCCAGTCTGCACTAGCAAACCATCTGCACACATACAGTTGATCTTCTTGTAAGCATCAGTGGTCCTAGTACTGAACTTTGTGGATCACCTATATCTGATGCAGGTCCTGCAAATATATATATATATAGTTAAGTGGCTAGAATTAAATTATTGGTGCTGAGTGAACCATGCATACAGAAATGAAATTAGGAACAGGGATACACACAAACATCTGTTCCATTTTTGGATGGATTATTTTTCAGAATATAGAAGATATTGACTAAACACACAATGTCTAGGAATCAAATATTCATGAGTCCACATGAGAAAAAAATGTCCACTGCCATACATTTCAGCGTGAACAGAGTAAACCTGGAAGTACAAGTAGTCTGTGTGTTCTCTGGAACCTTATTCTGTTTTTATTTTTTTTTTAAATATGATAAATATGGGTTCAACATATGCAGAAATACAATTAAATTGCAGCACCTGGAAAATTCTGCTGTTTTTTTCAGCCACCATGTCATCCTCCTTTACCGTCACCCTCTTGCTATTTTTAAAAAAAAAGCACATAGTGAACTATATTAGGTACTAACAGCAATCTTTACACTATGCTTCTTGCTACTAGCTACCCAATAATTATTGATGCACAAAAATTTCAGCCACAGAATGAAAAGTATTATTAGCCAAAAAAATAATAAACATCCTCTCGCATTCAACTGCTTTTATTTACAGCAAATTTCTTAACATGTGTAAATATTTGTATTCACATAAATAGATTCAACAACTGAGACATAAACTGAACAAGTTTCACAGGCATTTGAGGAACAGAAATGGAAAAATGAGTCCCTGAACATGGGGTTGGGGGGGTTGGGCCAGATTGGTCCACCAGATTGGTCAGTTCTTGCTGTGAGATGTTCCTCCACTCTTCCACCGAGGCATTTGCAAGTTCTCGATCACGTCTGGGGGGACACATGGATACATGTAATTTTCCACTGCAAGGATGATCAGCTGTCCTTCCTGTCTCCCTGTAACACTGTCTTAGGCATCTTACATTATAGACATTGCAGTTTATTGCTCTGGCCACATCTGCAGTCCTCATGCCTAATTTAAACCCTTTCCAATAAAGATCTGTAAAGCTTATTTGGCTTTTACAAAATTATCTTTAAAATACGGTCTGCTGGAAAAAGGGACATTTTCTGTTTTTTTGCTGAGTATATATATGTATATATATACTCAGCAAGACATATACTTAGAGACATATGTATATATATATATAAGACATATGTATATATATACTCAGCAGGGATAAACACAAACATCCATTCCATTTTATTCCATATATATGTATATATATATGAACATTTTGTGCTCCTTCATGTTCAGAAGCAATATAATCTCTCATATTTGGAATGGTACACACCAGTCCATCATCCTGCTGACTGACTTGACCTCTGGTGGGGATGCAGGTTGGATGTTTCCAGAAATACACATTTAGAAACTGTCATCTGTGGTAAATGTCCTCGTTATGGAGGAGAGGAGTGGTCACCGTGATCCACACACATGCATTACCTAATAGTAGCTTAAAGCGTTAAACACAGTCCATCACTGAAAGCAGCCTATCAGGATAGAACTAGTCATTATTAGTCGGAAGATTGTCCGGCTGTCACTCTCCTACAAGAATGGAGAGCTGATGACAGCTGCCACTGGCACTGAAATACACAGTGAGAAAGAACGCCTGGCACTGGAGCACAGAGAACATACTGAAGCAGCGAAGCAAACATTGTAGAAGTGAGATTTGGGAAATGGCGACAGAGAAAGTCCTAACATGATCCCATCTCTGTGACAACATCACACAAACACATATTGGGGTGAAATTGGGCCAGCTCTCCCTGTCCATGCTGGCAGCATGTGGCCCGTAATTGGTGATGACGGAGCCGTATATAGCTGGTAGTCTGTAATCAAAGCCCTTTGAGGCACATAAGGGGTTGTCTGTCCAAAGACGTGAGATCAGATTTGAGGTCGCAGAGGCGGAGTAGGCAGGTCACTGCTTAGGTAGCTCGGATATATGGGATCAAGGAGGACTTGCAGAGTCTATCCTTCTGAATGGCACAAGCGGATGCTCACGTGCTCTGAACCCTCCACCAGGAGGCTTACAATGTGGCTTGCGAGTAACATACCCAGGTTTAAGTGTTGAGTATATGTTAAGGGCAGACATATGGGTTAAAGTCATGGAGAGGAAAAATAATACCCGATGAACTGATAACTGATCGGAGACCAAACAGAGTGGAAATAAACGCATATTCATATAGATGGTGTATGTCATTATAATGTTTGCGCATGTTAGGCCCCAATTTACCAAAATATCCCAATAAAGAGTACTAATTTGCACGTACAATCAGATAAATCGCACTCGCGTTTAATGGGTGAGCTGCTTGTGCTTGAGTTGTTCTCTCAGAAGAGCAAACTGAAACTAGCCACATTTGTATTTGTAACCACATGTCAAGTATAACACAGTGAGACCTGGTCACAATACAAGAATGAGATCAGAGGAGAATGAGCAGACTGGATCGAGCTGACAGGAAGGCTATGGCAACTCAAATAAGCACTCTCTACAACCACGATGAGCAGAAAAGCATCTCAGAACGCCCAACGTGCCGAACCTTGAGGTGGATGGGCTACAACAGCAGGTTTGCAGGTGTTCCAGTTAAAGTGATTGGTGAGAGTATAAATATAATAACAATTCCCGCCAGGATTTTGCGATTGTATGATCGCAGAAATGAATGCAAAATCAGGAAACTCTGCAATTTACGGTAGCGCTTGCAAGTTTTGAAAATTACTGCAGATTTTCCACAGATTTGGGCCATGTGACATCATCACAACATGCATTGAACCAAAGTCCTCTTCGATTCACATGTGTTGAGCACGAGTATAGTTAAACAGTCTCATTTCATAAGTTCAAGTCTTTTTCCGCAAAGAAAGCACAAAAAACTTTGCAAACTGCATCAAATATTTTCAACAACAAAAAAAAAGCAGCAACAAAATCAAGCATTTTTGGTCACAACAAGCACAAACAACTCTGCGAAATCCTCTAGGGAATGACTAACAACTTTTGTGAACCGTTATGAGTATTCTGAGATACTAAGCCTGATCGACTCATTCTTAAGACGTAGTAATTTTGACCTCAAATGGCTTAAACTTAATACCTACCCTTCGGTTGTATCAACTTGTGCATGCAATTCTTGCACCCAAAGTGACGTTGAGGCTGCTGTAAAACACACTACAGGTACCAAACGAATCTATTTTTATTGACAATGCTCTGTATTTTGCACTTTAAGGTTGAGACTCCTCAAACCAAAAAGCCTAAGATGCACCACCAAGTTACATAAGGTTGGCTGAAGGTGAAATTTAAAGAAAATGTGAAAGCAATATGGAGCTCATGGTGCTGAATGAAAACAACCTTCCAACAACATTTCTTTCAAAGGACTAATAAAGGCAAACTCCCACAGTGAACAATACAACAGCAGAGTACCGTTTCTCACAAAACCAGGTGTGGGCAAAATGATAGATGCAATTGCAAAAAAAAATAATACTTTTTTTTTTTAATTAAAAAAAGGAAAGAAAGAAATTAAACCCCCCCAAAAAAACATGGCAATGAGTGTGGCAAAAGGGGGAGCAGCAGTCACACACATTTTGCAGCTCTGATTTAAAGCTCTGCATATTTTAAAGAGGTGATCTTAAGCTCCAGCAGTGATAGAGAGAGCTCAGGCCCAACGACTGACCGAGCCACAGAGGAGTGCGAATGCAGGAGGAGGGAACAACATGCATTCAACCCTATCTTGCAGCAAAAAGTAGCACAAAGCAATGACATCACTCCTGCAGCGCAGCAAGGTTATACGTCCACCTCACGTGACACACGCAGGGACGCGGGGACACTGCGAACTGCTGCCTACGACAGCACAGCAACGCAGCATCACAAAGCTCCCAGCTTCTGGTTTGATGAATGCAGAGCGTGATAAATGCTGGCAGCCAATCTGCAGCTGCTCTGTTACCACAGAACAGGGATTAGAAATATACAGATCCATAATGAAGCATGAAATGATGGTGGTATGGGGTGGATGGAGGACGGGTTTTTAAGGAATCAGCATGATGCTGTCGTCGCGAGAAACTGCTGCATTCACTCACGCAGGGATTGTAATATGATCTTTCTAAAAGTGGTATTGCAAAAGGCAGCAAATAAATACGCAGGAAATCTGTAATCCTGAATGACTGAGTTTTAACTGATACCTCATCCAAATGTCTTTTTCCTGCTGATTGATTAGCAGTCTGTCTCTATCTACTGTCTGTACCAAGAAAACATGGTTCTTTTTGATAAGCATGCATCAGAAATACTTTATATACACAATATACATTGGAATACATATTATTCCAATTTATACATAATACATTATGGAATACATATTATTCCAATTTCATATTAGTAATATTCCTACTAAAAATGGTTATACGATCATTGAACCTATTTCTAGAGACTATTTCTGTGTAATCTTACCAAGGCAGATTTGTTTAATTCGGAAAATTGAGCTTCTTTCTAGAAATTGGTGAAGCAGGGGTTCTGAAATACAATAAATAAACAAATAAATAAATATTGCAGACTCCTTGAGCACAGATTTATTTTATGAACAAAGTATTCAAATACTAGGCATATTATTTAAATGTGTAATATACTATATTAATTATTTCTTTCTGAACTTTTTACTCACAGTTTAATTAAAATTGTCATTAGATTCCAGTTGTAATAATTTTGATAATGGTGGGTTGTTGTTTGCACCACTGTAACAAAATGAACAAATTAGACCCCCTGGCTACGCTCACCTTAAGAGCCATGGGCTTAAACAAAATAAAATAACACAATACGCAATATGTTCACCTGATAACTACAATTAAAACTGATTAATATGTCTATAAATAGGTTTCATATTTTTGCAGTAGGGGTAGAGACTTTTACAAATCTGGACAGCTGCTGGTATCAGAGATACACACTAAAAAGTGTACTTCTTCATCTTTTATTATTGGGAATGTGTCAATCTTTCCAAGCATGCTTGCAGTATGTATGCAGTATCAAGCTGGTTCGACTACAAGGCTACGAGCTGGGCTATAAGCACAGAGCTTCTTCAGACAACACAGGTCAATACGGAATTCGCACCTAAGACAACTACAATGATGCGTCTGGACCAACAAAGCAAATGGAGCCCAGAAAGAGTATAAATAATCATTACGTGTCAAATGGGACCTATGTTTAACCGCACAAGATCCTAAAATAAATGTCACCCCAATATAAAAATATGTTGTCATGTCTTTATCTTAACGCCAGCTGGATAGGCTTAGTGTGCCTCCCTGTAAATCATTTGTTACTGCTTTGACCCAGCAGCTTAACAGGCCTCCAAAGGCAAGACTAGAATTCTTGGGCTTGCCCTCATCTCTCCGTGTTTGTGGCTTGGGCTCAAAGTGAGCTCTGCATCTGTTGAGTGGACGCTTAAGATTACAGCCTTCCTCCAAGAACAACATATTCTACCCATGATTATAGTGTTGCTCAATAGAAATAGCGCAGGATTGCAGGACACTCCCAGACTTCGCTCTAACTAACCTCATGCACTATGCACTCCTTATCACAGTTACCATCTGAAGGCAGTGGTGAAATCTTCCAGGATCTGGTTTCTATTAACACAGACAATCATTGCAGTGCTATTGTAGTGCACAAGTGAAAAAAATAACAACATTTGAACAGTTTTTAAAAGAATTTAGCAGGGGTGAAAAAATCTCTAGCACAGTCCCCTGGGACAAGCATACTTCATGTCTGGGCTATTAGTTTTTTATTTGAAGTTGCTTAATGGACAAGTAGGTTCAACAGCCAGAGAAAGAAAATAAACCCTATTTGCTCCTGAGTTTTGCAAAGCAGAAGTTTTCATTTGGTATGTATTTTTGCACTTAACCTGCTACACCACGATGCTGTAACTAACTCGAGCGAGCTTCCGAGTCCCACCACCTGCTGCAGTACTCACATCAGCTGTGTCGTAATCCGTCTGTTTTTATGCACAGATGGCAGACAATCTTTTCAGAATTAGGAACACACAGATATGGAAGCACTGACTACACCGAGCAAAATAAAGTCTTCCACAAAGCTGTCATAATTGTCAACAAAGTCATCTCATGGTTAAACAAATCGACAAAAAATGAAGACACAAGCCAGACAAAAATCTTATTCTACTTGAGATTAGAGGACAGCACCACAGTGATAGCAGAAATATTCAACAGTGACATACATTAGAAACTTTATCAGGGAGAGGATAAAGACTATGCCTGTGTAGTCATCCCATCCTGGGGAATGCATACTCCCATTCATTTCCCTCAGTCTGTATTAATGAACTTAACTAGCTAACTAGCTCACCATACATCATTACATTATATTAGCTCTCACTTTTTTAGCCAGTTAATGAATTTTTGCCTCTTTTTGAGAAAAGGGAGGTGTGTAATAGACCATAATGTATTATTCTTGTGTTCATTAAATTTTTTTACTTTTTGTATTAGATTAATTTTAACCAACATCATATGCTGGAAGAACATGACTGCCTATAAGACATAAGATCTTAATCATGTCTGCAAACTGATACAGAGATTACGAATCTCTTTGAAATCCAGCACAGATTTCACATTCTGAGCCTCCACGCCAATAACAAAACAGCATGCGGATACACAGTACATTTGCACAGAGGTGGAGCTGCTGTGTTCTTCTGGATCTAAATGTGGTTTCAGAAGAATTAATCACATTTTCAAACATAATGTTTGTAGTTTTTTTTTTTTTTGTAGCTACCACATTGTTTGTCATGAATACAAATATCCAAACAGAATGTCCAAAAAGTGACCAGCTTGAGTGACTGCTTAGCTACTGCACCTCTGAGTTGAATCGAATCTGGCAGACATTACAGGAGATGATGGGCCGCTTGGTCTTAACCAGTGGGACGCCGAAGGTGTGGTTGATCACCGCCTTCTGAACAGGATCCATCTGGAAAAGACAGAGAGAAAGAAAAAAGAGAGAGAGAGAGAGAGAGAGAGAGAGAGAGAGAGAGAGAGAGAGAGAGAGAGAGAGAAGTGAAACAGCTGTTGTAGGCAGAAACCATATCAATAAGGCACAGTCCTATTAGTCATGTTGATGGAGAAGTCTGAATGGCCCTCAGGCTAGAGATCACCAGAGAGAGATAAAGATAGGGTTAGGGACAATCAAGGATCAGGACACTGTACGTAGCACACTGCACGTATTAAATGTTACAAGTTATACTTTTACAGAGCATCAATGACATAGCTAATTACTCAACATGACCCTACTTATTTCCTGATATAACTGAGTGGATTCCCTGCCATGGCTTTGTAGTTAATTAGCAAATTAGCAATTAGAATTCACACCAAATCCAATGTGTTGATTTTCCGGCGTGAATTCCACCACAAAGCAAACATAATATTTCAGGAAATTACTGATAATACTGCATTATTCATGTATTAATGGAATTTCAGGGAACTGCTGAATGCTAAATCCCTTTACCAAGAGGTGGGTTTTCTCCTGGAAGCAGTCAGCACAGTCTTTACAAAATTTGAGTAGGATCACACCTTTGTCAGACGCTCTCTAATGGAGGTGTATATTATGACATCACACTAATAGATTTCATGAGGTACCCATCTTCCTGAAAACTGGTTGGCTTGAAAAAGTCATGTCTGCTTCAAAATCAGCTCCGAGCACATACAAAAATGATTAATATTTATAATATTGTCTAGCAATTTTTTTCTCTCTATTTTAGCTGCTAATTCCCACACCAAAGCCAGCCCTCCCTATCATACAATGGCTATCAAGGTGAGAGGACGAAGACTAACTCGTGCTTCCTAGTCCTTGGGATTCAAACTCGTGATCTATTGACAATGGGCATGATGATGAACACTTTACTTTAGCACCGATTTTCATTACGGTACACATTTCAAATGGTACACAGTTCTCCTTGAGGTATGATTTCTAGAAAATGAACAGCACATTTTGTACAGCATTTAGCATCGTATAAATATCTATGGTCTGAGACCGCCATAAGGCTAAAATGCTGTTACATAGGAATTAGTGTGTGCGGATACAGCAAATAGAACTGTACAGTTTCTAATGGTGTAATGCTGCACTTTTATTTAGAATCACTGCTTATACTAAACATTTCAACACACAATAAGAACATGCTTACTTTA